>NW_006433879.1:1160659-1214970 GCF_000325575.1 Pteropus alecto | reverse complement strand
GGAATGTGGATTGTCTTGGGCACTGGGGCAGCCCCCATCTACAATAGTGCACATAGTTGACTTTTTGTTAGCAACTGTATGAATGAGTAAATGAATCCTCCAAGGGGAGCTTGAGCATTCCTTGACACAATAATGAGTCTCTGATACATGTTGCCAAGGTAGTCGTAATGCTAGTAGTCTTGCCACTATGTGTGAATTGCTTCTAGCCATGTCAAGGACTCTTGGACAGAACACTAACACTGCATATCATTCTTTCTTTCAAACCCAGGGCCAATTTGCACCACTCCCTAGCCAGACTGAGTTCAGCAGAGACTACTTCCCATTTCCCTTAGCACTGTGAAGTGAACATCTAAAAAGTGCTAACCCCATAGTGTCAAGATGTACTCAAGCATTCAAATGTTCCCTAGAGTCTCTGTCTAGTCCAGGCTAACTGGAATCAGGCCATGGAAGATGGAGTCCTCAGGCAGACACTACACAGATCCATGTGCAGATATGGCTGATTATAATGGAGCAATAACACCTTGCAAAACTTGGATGCTGTGAGCCAGGTGGGAGAGTAGAAAGCGACAGCTAGAGCTCCAGCTGTCACCCAAGGTGACACAGAAAGTCCCAACTTTGACATGGAACATAATAATCAGAGGAAAGCAATGTAATTATTTTGTTTACTACATTTTCTAAAAATACCTGAGTGCCTTTGTGCCAGCTATTCTACCAGTCACTAAAAATACAGATGAATAAGATGTGACCATAACCTTGGGGAGTTTTTAGTGTTTCTCCCTTTCTCCATTCAATTATAATCTTGAAAACAAAACCATGTATTTATCACCTTGGATGCCTATAGCCTAAGAGATAGTTGGCTTTAGTAAGGGACATTCTGCTTGGTTTGTGTTCCTTTAAAAGAATGAACTAGAAGAAAAAAGAAAGATTCAGAGAAAAGGAATTTCTCATAATAATATAAGCAAGACAATTTCAACTACCTGAATCCTCCAGAGTGAGAATAGGCTTCCCTTTGAGAGGATGCATTCCTTTTCGGGGATAGGTTGGGCTACCTTGTAACAAAAAAAAAATCCTGTAGAGGAAATTCAAAAACAATTGATGTGGCTATCAGCTCTCTTTTATTCTAGGATTCGCAATGTTCACTTGGTGATGATATTGCTGCTTTTCAAAGTCTTTTCGGGGACTGATAAAGAGATACTAGGTGATTCTCTTAACATTTAACAATTTTCAAAAATGGAACAAGAGAATGGAAACTTGGTCTTTCTGGGTGATCAAAATCTTTATTCATTGATGCTGTACCTGGAAAGAAAACACCATCTAGCATATTTCCCCTCCACCAGCTCAATTCATTGCCTTTCTCTGCTCTTCCTCTACTATCTGGCACCTATGTGATGGGACTCCATCATCTTGCAAACCATCTTATGCAATGTAAAACTTCACAGGAGAAAAAGACGGGCTAAGAACTTCTTCCTTCCAAAGCTCTTCTAGGAGATGGAAGCTCGTCACAGGCAGATCTGTGGTAGCATTCCATGCTGGTGACATGCATTTTTGGAAGGACATGTTCTTTTAGGCACAATAAAATTGAACCTCATCTCCACATCTGGAGCTAAGTAAGAAAATTACCTTAATTAAACACAGCAGAATCCAGATTTATTGCTCACCACATGGAGTGCTCATAGTCTCTGAGGACCAAACCTGATATTCCAGAAGAGCCATTCCACTGGCACTTGTACACTTGTCCACCCATGACCTTCAGATGCATGGAGCCAATGAGAAGAAATGTGTTCCTCAGTTTTCAATATGGTAAAGAGATTTACAGTGAATAAGAAACATAAGGCCAATACAGCTAGTTGAAAAGTGAATACAAAGTCAAATAGCTGTTTAGGCCACATGTCTTTCCAAGCAAATAGGTGGACTGTTTGCTCGCCCTCCTCCCACTGGAATCATAGATGATTCTCTAACTTGAGCTTTGGTGTACTCTAGGTTGTTTTTAGTTCCAGGTAGTAAAAACTATTGGCTGTGGGAAAGAAATTAGAGAAATAAATAGATCAATGGTACATAAAATTGAAGCTCTGAGAAATCAATTGGTTTCCCCTAGCAAATAGGTCTGATCCAGAAAGGAGAAAACTCACAAAGTAAATGGCCTAATTGGACCATGAGCAATTCAGAAAAGCAGGCAACAAGCTTTGCCCACTTAGCAGCTCTCATGCTGGACCCAATTTCTTTTGGGTCATTTGTTTTAAATACTACAAATAACAAAATGCTGGAATTATCATTGTACATGAAATAAAATGTCCTTTATCGGTAAATACGTCAAGGATGTAGTAGAACCTTACTGTACTGTCCTTGACCAGGATTTTCCTTTGCTTCCTTTCTTTGAGCACTTACTGATTCCTATCATCATCATAACCATGTCACAGACAACAACTCAATTCCTTACTTCTCTTGAAGACTCTAGAGCCCCATTTCCATTTGGATGCCCCTGCTTGTCTACTGGACATCCCTCATTGGGGTCCCACAGGCACCTCAAATTCCACATGCCCCCAACTCAATTCACTATCTTTTCCCCTAAGTATGACCTTCCTCTCTCTGCTTCATTCTGCTCAGTTCCACCCATGACCCCCGACAGAGAACTCAGTTGTCATCATCATGCTAGACCCTGAATCACCATGGCACCAGAGCTATGATGCTCCCTATTAGCACTGACCATGCTCCCAGTGGTATCCCTGGCTCCCCCATGCAGGTCTTTATCCTGGCTTTTCCCCTCATCCAGCACACATCCACATGTGCACAGGTGAGCTCCTTTTGCTGGGATCCTGACCAGACTCATCCAGGCTAAAGTCCATCTTGCCCTGCAGTCGTCTGCCAACCTAAAGTCAGCTCTAAGACCCCTGAACTCATGCAATCCCTCTTGTCAGTCAACTTGTTTCAGTAGAGCCGACTCCCAACACTGTCCTTGCCCCTGAAATGCATTTATAAATTTGTCACGAATAGCCAGTGTCCATCTTCCATGGCACACACTGGTACCTAATGCACTTCTCCAGTCATGTTGTTGCTCTCCTGAATGCTTATGTGATTTCCCATTGCCTGTTAAATTCAATCTATTTCATCAAGTAAGATTATTAAGTACCTGGATCTACCCACTCAGCTTACTCAGTAGCATCCCCCAACCCCTCCTTATGTTCCAGTCACATAAGATTCTTCTTTCCTCAAATGAGTCCGACACTTCCTTACTTCTATACCATTTGTCACAAATGCTGACACCTTCATAACTTCCCAATTTGCTTCTTCCTTGCTATATTTCTGCAGAACTGGAGGTTTAATTCTATTAGCTCTTATTATCCTCTGCCTATAATCAACTGTCCCCCACAACTGCCACCAGCCTCCACAATCTTGGGTTAAACATTGGCCCAGAAGAGATACCACTGTGAGTTGGCAGAACTGAGTTGGTGCCAAGCTTGGAAAAGAGGGAACTTTCTCATGAGTTCTATTTTGAGTAGGAATCCTGAAACACCCCATGTGACAGGTTAATTAAAACCCAACAAACTCTTAAATCTACATTCTTATGCTTCATTGATTTTTAATTATGACTCAAGAATCTTTGCCTTATAGCCCTCCTGAAGTGGCCAGCAAATTGGAAAGGGAAAGGTATAAATCAGTGTCTGTTACTATAGTATCACCCAATAAAGTCTACATGCATATTTCTCACCCTGATGGTAAAATAACCCACATATGTATCTCTTTGTCTCCTAAATCTTATTGAAATAACTGGAAAACTATGAAAATAATGCAAATGTTTAAAAGGATAAAATGGGAAAAAGTTCCATCAGAGGACCAGAAACTCTAGGGAATTTCTGACTCTGGGTCAAGGGAAAGTACCATGAGGGAGGATTTCTTTAGGGCACTGGGCCAAACAAAGGAGCATGGCAGTACCTTGGTAGCATCCACTGCCCTCATGGTCACAGAAAAAAAGGAAAAGAATCATCTACCTGACATAGTATTAACATCTTTTAATGTACTCTGCCCCGAGCCACTACCTTCGCTCAATAGGAGGGGGTTCCCAGCTCACCAGCTTCCCCCTTGCACATCACCATCCTGTCATGGAAGAATGAACCCCCAGGTGAGGGGCAGGGTATAGAGCTTTGCAGGGGAAACAACTCTGGCTTTACAACTGGTACACTAATGTACAACCGCTACCCAGTATCTTCAGTCTAGGACTTTATTTGTAACCGTGAATGCTAAATGCTCACTCTAATTTGAGGAAAATCAACTATCTGAAGGAGACACAGCAAGTGGACCAGTACAATAATTTGCCCTTGAGGAAACAGAGGTACTGCAGGAAACATAGAACTTAGAAATGTTGGTCAAAGGGTGCAAAATCTGTTGTGCAAGATGGACAAATTTTGGGGATCTAATGTCCAGCGTTGTGACTATAGGTAGTAATGCTGTATTATATACCAGATATTTGCTGAGAGTGGATCTTAATTGTTCTCACACACACAAAAAAAAATGTTAGTTATGTGAGATGATAGGAATGAATGTTAATTAGCTTGATTGTGGAAACATTTCACAATATATGTGTATACCAAAACATCATATTGTACACCTTCAATCATACTTCAATAAAGCTGAGAGTGGGGATGGTTTCAGTTAGTATCCTCAAAGAAATTCAAAGATAATCATGTGGACTAACACAGAATGTAGGCTGCTTCCTATCAGAACTGACTGAGGACGAGAAATAAATAAATCCCTGATATAAAATTCAGCGGAAAGGCCAAGCAATGCTGAAAACTAAAAGATAATACCTAAAAACATCTAGAAAAAGTCAGGAATGAAATCAAATATATCAGACATTATTGTAAATGGGAAGGGACTAAGTTTCTATATTATAAATAAAAATTTACAGATGGGGTAAGAGAAATTTACAGGAGGTGAGAGAATCCAAGATTATTTTGTTTATAAGACCAACAAAAATTGTATAAAAATGTTGACACCTATTTATGTGGATTATAAATTGTATAGATAAATATGTGTATTATGTAAGTACTGACAAAAAGAAAACTCATGCATCAATATTGCTAATCTAAAGCTTAAGGTGAAACATTAAATGAGAGAGAAGGAGTTTACTGTTAAAGCAGGCACTGTTCCCTCTGCCTGGAGGATTGTACCCCACCCCAGCCTTTCATGGAGCTGGCTCTCCTTGTCTTTTGAACTTCATCAATGTCCCCTCCCCAGGGAAGACTTCCTAACCACCCAATCACAGTCCATCTACAGGTGCTCATTTGTTTCCTTTATAGCACCATTCAGAATTCTTCTAAATTGATATCTATTTATTTACTTACTTGGTTATTACTTCTTTCCATAACTGTAAATGTATAAATCATGAAATGCAGAAATTTTGTTTTTTTAACTTACCATTGTATTTCTAGTGCTTAGCACAGTGCCTAATACATAATAAGCATTTAATAAGTATTCCTAAAATCAATGCCAAAATATAACACCAAAAATCTTTAGCTACTCACAAGCTTCAAGAATATCTTACTAAAATATATTTTAAAGGTAAATTTAACGAAACTACGTGAAAACAGGAATCTAGTACTACTTTGAAAATGATGCTTCATATGGACATTAAACTAAGAAAATGAGTTTTAAAATTCATTTAACAAGTATTTATTTAATTATAGTATAAATCAGATCTTGTTAGATATGTGGGGCAGTGCTGAGAATTAAATGGACAAGTCTGCCTTAACGAACTTTTATTGAAAGGATTCCAGGACTTAGCTAACACAGCTAACCACCGGACTAGATATGTAAATATATGCACACGACAATGTGTATACTTGTGTAGTTTCACTTTCTCCCAACAGATAATACATATTCCATTATATATCTTTAGAATACTGACAAAAATTGATCATGTTGTAGACAAAAAAATAATCTTAATATACTTTTAAAATTTAAATCTTTCAAGCTAATTTCTCCAACCACAATATAATAAAACTAGAAACAAATAACAAAAGAAGAACCAACAACTCTAAGCAAATGGACATTCAAACACAAACAAAATTAAATTACCATTAGTATAGCCCATACAGAAATCTATGGGGTTTAGTCAAGGTAATACCTACGAGAAAATTTACAGAATTTACTGCTTTTTTAGAAGTAAAAATAATGAAATAAATGAATTAAAAATAATGAAATAAATGAATTAAGCATTCAACAAAGGGATGCAGCAAAATAACAATAAAATAAACCAAATGAATATGAAAAATGTAAACCCAGAAATTTAAGAAATAAAGGGGGAAATTACTTAATGGATAAGTAAAATGAAAAGGTTATTTTTTTAAAAAATTAAAATGAAGCAGACAGACCTCTTTAAGTCAGGCCAAGAAAAAGGAAATCAAACACAAACAGTACTGGAAGTAAGAAAGGGTATATAAACACAGACACAGTGGAGACTAAGTAATTATAAGGGAGCACCACATTCAACTCTGCACAATAAATGTGATTATGTAAATGAACTAGGCAATATTTTAAGAAAGCAAATACAAACAAAATGAAGCCAAAATGAGAGAATTTGAATAGATATTATAGGTCTCAGATGTGCAGCTCACATCACCAAGACCCCTGTCTTGGATACTGGACCCTGCCTGAAATTCCTGTCCCTGCAACCTCTGGCCACCTCTTCCAGTCGCTACAAAGACACCTTCAAAATAGATGCTGTGTGGCCCAGCATCTGCTTCAAAGTTCAGGCAGGTGCACCTGGTCTCAGTCTGGGTCATGTGACCACACCCTGGTTCAAAGGAGCTGTCACTTTTAAATTTATTTTTCAATTACAATTGACATACAATGTTATATTAGTTGCAGGTATACATTACTGTGATTAGACATTTATATACTTTAGAAAGTGATCACCCCAATAACTCTGTCACTTCTTTGGTGGGAGGCAGACTCTGCTAATAAAGGCACAAAGACTGTGCCTAAACATGGGAATGGAGTTCAGAGACTCATTGACCAGAAAAGACACATGGCCACCACAATGGTCATAAAACGTCCTTATTGGAAAGTAAAGCAAATTTTAATTAGCACTTCAGCAGCCTCATCTCTATGCCCACAAAGCTAAAAATAGACATTCATCTACCCTCTCAAGTTCAGTAATACCCATGGAGGGTTTACTTCCTATTTCATTCAACATTTAGTTACTCAGTGAATGAGCAAAGTGTGATTCCAATGGTTTATTTATATATCTCCACCTAAATGCCTCCTATGGGTACCCCAAAGTCAACAAGCCCCAAACCTGACCACAACCACCATTTATCCTTTTGTATAAAATAAGGATAAGAACACCCACTTAATATGATAAAGAGCTTAGAAGGTTTGAATGGGATAAGGCACGCAGTGCGGTGCCTGAAACATGATTAGAGATAAATAAACATTAGCAAACTTTATTACTATTAAAAATAAAATAATCTAGTATTAGCCCTCTTTGCCTCCAACCTGAGCCTTCCATGACCTGCGCATCAATCCATTTGACTCAAATGCAGTTTTTAATCCCTCAAGACCTAACTCATATACCACATGCTCTGTGAGGAGCAGTGGCTCCAAGTAGAATGAGCCCCTTAGTCTCTGCACTGAAGCAGGCTCTCCCTGGACACTCACATCACTCTTCCTATTCCCCAGTCACTGAGCTCCAGCCACACTGCCCTTCCTTTTGTTCCTTGAACACTTTAAGACCATCATGCCTCAGGATTTTTGCTTTTGCAGTTTTCTCTATCTAGAAGGTTCTGCCCCAGATCTTTTCCTGACTGGACCCTTATCATCCTTTAGGTATTGGTTTATCTTTCCTGTCCTCTGAGATAATTTCCCTAATATTCTGAAATGCAACTTCCTTTCTACCACACCCCTTCCACCTCTCCTCATTTCCCCATCTTATTTTCTTGGTATCATTGCCTGAAATGATTTTTTTCTGTTAACCTGGATATGGTCTATCTCTCCCCTATTAGAATGTAAGTTCAGTGATCTAAGTGATCTCAGCACGAGAGCCTCAATACAAGGGTGGATGGATAGATGGATGGGTGGATGAGTGGATGGATGTATAGATAAGTGAATGCATTCATAAATTAATAGGTACTTCTGTTATTCTAACATGAAATCTGAATGAATATCTACTTAATGTCTGTGTCTTACTAGAATACAAGTGCTGAAAGACAGAGACTGGATTCCTGAATACTTAGTGTCTAAAACTATACCACAAGCCTTCTGCTGAATTAAATTAATTCATTTCTATGTTGTCCTATACTCTCACTGCAATGATTCTCAAATTCATCCCATTATAATCACTGCTTACTCCACCAACTCCACTTTCCCTTTTAAAGAGAGCCACAATTCCCTTGACCTACTCCCACTAAGAAGTGGCCTCTGATCATCTTTCCCTTGAATCTGATCTGGTCTTGGTGATTTTCTTGACCAATAAAATGTGACACAAGGAAACTCCTTGGACGTCTGAGGCTAGATCATAAAGAGCCCTACAGTTTCCATGTAGCTCTCTTAGAACTCTCATCCTAGGGACCCAGTTGCCATGATATGAGGCCCATAGGACACATGAATAGCCTGTGTTTAAGTACTCCAATCAAAAATCCCAGCATCAGTTTTCAGCCAGATGAGTGGGCCATCCTAAATGTCCAGCCCAAATGAGCCTTCAGATGAATACAGTCCCAACCAACATGTTACTATAACCACCCAGTCAACCACAAAGCAGTGAGAGATAATTATTGTTTTAAATCACCAAATTTTGGATAGTTTACTAGGCAAGAATGGCTAACAGCAATACTCTCTAATCAATACCAAAGTAAAGAAGAAATGAAAGATAAACCAGTATACATAGCAGAACAGAGAGAACATTAGAAACTGTGTTCTCCAGTTTTAGCTCTGCCACCAGCTGGTCATGTGAGCTCAAGTAACTCCTGTAATTACTCTGGGTCTTGAGAAATATTTTAGTTTAAGAAATTAGGCCAGTTGGCTGTAAGTCTAAGTAATCTTTCATTTTATGTACACATTTCTATAATTTTTTTATTGAATTTTCTAAACTATGTTATTTAATTCATATTGTCTTGTAGAAAGAGTGAAGGAGTGAAATATAAATGTTAGCAATATCACAATTTTACCTTGGGTCAGGCCACCCTAAGGGACAAAGAAAAAATGGGATACTAGAGTACCATTATAGAAGGTATTTTTAATGATAAAGACTCAGGTCTGCTGTAGGGACAGAATCAAGAAGCTGAGCTGCCAATAATTAAGATGCATCTGTTAGAAATAGGATGGTCATCCACAGTCAAGTAACAGGAAGGATTTTGTGGTTGTATTTTTTTGCTTTTTGTTTTATTTTGTTTTTGTTTTTAAATAAACTGTTTGATGATGTGGTAAGTTGTTCATTACACAAGGAGACAGCTAGGATTCAGTAAAGGCTCATTCCCCTTCCAGCTCAAATGTCATAATTCCTTTCCCTTTGTTTCTAAAGCAGAAATCTGATCATGTGACTTCTCTGCTAAAAATCTGTCAGGCTCCTGTTGTCTACAGCAAAAAGAAAAGTTTGAATTCCTTCTACTTTAAGCAAAGCTCTTCATGTGGGCTCTCTCTTCCCTCACAACTCCTACCTCCCACCGTCTAGAATCCCTCCTGGTCATATTGAACCACGGGTCTTTATTGAAGTGCCATGCTCTTTCTCTCTCAGGATGCTTGTTTCCTAAACTGCAGGGACAGAATAAAGATGTGATGTGCAGATTGCATTTGCTGGCTTTTGTATTAATCCTGGCCCAATCCCTGTTAACTTCCCTGTACTGCCCTAGAATTTGGAAATGATTTGGAACCATCTTACTTTAAGAGTGCCCTCCATTGGAGTAACAGCCTGGCTTTGCATTGACCATTTGCCATGAAGATTATTTGGACTTACTCTTGGAGTACCTTCTTCACATTTGGTTAACCCTCATACCTCAGCCAACTAAGAAATTCTTCATTTCTTTCTCCCTCTGCAACCCTTTCAAGTGTTTCATCATTCATATCTGCAGACAGCAGAACAGCTGACATGTACCACTTTGTGATGCCATGCCATTTGGCCAAAAGACCCTGCTCCTTCTCTGTCATAAACATCAAGAAGACTTCTACTCATTCTCAAATCTTTCTTCAAATGCTTCCTGTTCTAGGAATGAGCACTTAGCACAGAGTTCAGCCTTCAATAAGGCTACAATATTTTTTACATGATTTCCTCATCCACTTTTAAAATTATATAAATCACTTTTGGATAAATAGGTGCATGATAATACAAAGTCAAAATGATATGTTTGGTCAAGAGGCACAAAATTTGAAGTTTCTGACTGCATATTTGTTTTATCGAGCTTCCTAGTGTTTTGCATGCACAGCACACAACCTCGCATGGTTTTAAAAATGCCCCAGGAAACATTATTTTCTCTCTAGTTTACTCAATAAATTCAGGATGTCTCTCTTTTGCATTGCAAATATTTCCAACATAACTGCCTAATAAGACAGTCACAGTGTCTAAGTTCTGTGGGAGCTTTTGTTTTTATAAATTAAAAATATTTTGATTTTAAATATCAAAAAAAAACCATAAATGTATGAAAATTTTATGATGAAAGGGCCTATCCCATCTCTGTTCCCTGACCACCCAACCACCTACCTAATTTTTTTATTAATATTTTAAGTTATCCTTCTATATTATTGTTTCCTCCTTTCACCACTGTAACATTAAATACATCCTTAATTGGGGGCATTAATTAAGATATTACAATTGTTATTTTCTATATCAGTCTCCCCCACCTGACTGTAAGCATCTTGAAAGTAGGGAATAGGTCTCATTTATTTTCACATTGTTAACATGTACTGCTACTGCACAGAACTTAATAATTAAGAGAATAAATAAACTGAACATCCTTGTGGAAATCTAGAGAGCCAAAGGATCAGAATCCACCATATCTACATCTCTTCTTTTCCCATTTCCAGAGCAGCAACCAAGGCCCTTACCACCTTTGAGACACATCCTCTGCCCTTCCCTGCCAATGCAGGTTTCCCAAACTCTGAGACCACTTCCTGTCTGGCCATGTCTGTCATGAAGAAGAATGACAGAGCAGGCTTCCCAGCCCCAAGCTCTGTGCTTTTAGCCCTGGCACATTCCAACTGGGGCCCAAGCACACTGAGTTTTGCCTTTATAGGTGAAGTAGTCACACATGCTGTCCAGGTGAAGTGTGGAAACAGATCTAAGCTTTAGAAATGATGGCATGATTTAGTGTTCCAATGGATGATGACCAGTAATACACAGATCCTGTCCCTTGAGGTTGCTCAGAGAGGTGAATGTGACCAGGGAACAAGTAAAATGGGAAAAACAATAATACTTACTTGCCAGCTGTGCTTTGTACCCCACACCCTGGTGCACACCTACAGTAGTTGCTTGATGAAAAGGCCTAACTGGAAGTCTAAGAGACTTTCTTGCACCTTGATCTATCTCTCTTTCTCACCCCTACCCAGCCCAGGAAAACCAAACCTTCCCTCATTCCAGCCCCACAGAGAACAGGAAGTGACCAAGAAAGACATTAGGCAGTCAGGCCTGACCTAGAGCTGTAGACCTTGGTTCTGGTTATTGTGTCTGTTATATGAGCAGATGATTGGGGGGCAGGGGGTGCTCTGTTTGGCCCTTGTGCTCTGCCCTTGAATGTAAAAAACAAGTTTTCACCACATAAATGAGCAAATGAGCAAATAAGCATGTTTTTCATGTCCCAAAGACACCCCACTAGTATGTCTGTCTCCACTGGAGCCCTGAAGGTGAACTCTGAGACTATTTCTTCCACCTCCAGGAAGCATTATTGGGGAGACAAAGCACCAAAGAAGGAATAAGTCAAAAATAAGCTTCTGGAAAGTTTCTACTAATTGCCATTTTGAGTTTCCCTTTTCATGGTTTCTCAAAATGTTAGAGAAGATAGACATAAAATAAATCAGTACTACGTAAAGCATAGAAGGGCCTGTAAGTGAAAACTTCAGTCCATTAGTCATTATGTGCCCATTTTTTCACTCCAGAGTGTCAGCCTCCCCAAGGACAATAATTCATAGCTTTCTGAGGGTAACTTTTCAATTTCTCTTATTCCTACCATCCTCCCAGCTTCTCTCCCAGATACTCTCTCGGTGTGCATGGGGAGGAGTCATATGGTCTTATTGCAGTGGAGGGAAGGCAATAAGTCTCAGAACCTATAACCAGCTGCCAAGCAGTGACTGTAATGTCTGAAACAGTTGTTGGCCCAGTGTTAGTAACCAGCTACATGTGTAGCAGTTGGAGTGGAAGTTTGAACCTTGCTGAGTTCAGTGAAGTACATGCTTCCCTCTCTGCTAATCCAGCTGATCACAGATGGAGGATGATGTGCCTCATCCTCCATCTCACCTGGACGAGGAGATCGAGTGCCAACCTCTGATGTGCAGTAACTGCTTTCCCAGAGTAATTAACCCTATGGCAGGCCCACTGGCTCTCAACTCCACATGCACCGAAACAGGAGCCCAAGGTGGAATGAGGAATCCAGTGAGATCTTTCTCTTGGTGACTTTGTTTTGCACTGCAGTTGCCTCCTGAAGCTCCAAGCAAAGAGCAGGGCAGAGCAGCCCCCTGTTCCCTCTCACATACTCTATGTTTGTTTAGCACATATGCTCTCTGAAGCAAATCCTGGAGAGCAAATATCTCCTCATCTTCCCTCTCCTGGTCCCCCTCCCTATAATCTGCTGCCAACAGAAGATGTAAATCTCCCGTATCTGCTCTGTCTTCATCAGGTACATCCCAGACTCACGTTTAATACCTAATGGCAGGTTTCTTCTCAGCACTGTGAGAGGATCTCTATCTAGGCAGATGAATGTTTGAAGCAAAAAGCTGTGTGTGTGTGTGGAACACATCAGAGAATAGCATATTCTTCTTTTAAAAAAGAAAGGACTCTCCCTTACACTGTCTTGGGAATTCTGCATAGCCCTTTGTCAAGGCTGAAGACAGCTTCTACCCTGAAAGCTAGAAGCAGAATCCTGCCCTGTGTGTTCCCTCCACATGATGGTGGGTGCAAGCGAACTGAGATCCAGCTCCTAGATGGAAAGGAAAATTTAGTGTGTCTAGAAGACCCTGGGCATCAGGAGTCTCTATGGACAGCTGCTCAGCTATCCCATTCTCTCTTCAAATGGATGTCTGAAGCAGCAAACTAAACCATTGCCCTGGAGTCTAGTTAGTAGGTTAATTTTAAGTAACTTGGTGGTGAGTCAGAGCGTATCAGGACGCCAGTGAAGCATAAGCTTGAGGACTCCATTTGCACACAGCTTGGGGTGGTGAGGGCAAGCTCTGCCTGCTCTGTGGATTGCCAGGGGTCCTAGGCCATTAAGCTGATCTGCCACCACCATGAAAAATATGGAGCCCTGGGAGCATCTTTTTCCAAAATAAAAGAACAAGGTTATCTCCTGGATTGTGATTACTTTATCAGGAAATAACTACAGGATCCTGTTCTCCTTTGAAGACAAATAGCCAAACAAACACCTAAAACAAAGACTATAAACCACTAAAATAAATTCTTTCAAGAAGGGGATGTGCAGAGAATGCCAAGGAGGGTAAGAAAAAAAAAGAGATGGGGTGTATTATAAATCAGCTCCTCTTTTATGCATCTGCCAATGTTGCAGGTTATGACAGGAGAGGTAACCGGAGGTACAATCATTAAAAGTAGAAATTCTGAGCCCCAAACTGGAGTTCTGACAAGAGAAAATGCCTGCAGACTCTCAAACTATCAGGAGTCCCATTTCCTTAGGATTTAGTTGAAATATTCAGATATGACCTTTGAGCTCAAAAGAAAAAAGAGAAAGTAGGCCCATGGTCAGGAGGCATGAAGCCATATTTTCTATCAAACTTGGAATGCCTATGGCTCAAATATATCCACGTTCTTCACTTCAGGAGAGTGATGACCCAAAAGAAGGAGTAGAAGGTCTGAGTTGACAGACATGGATTTGAATCTTGACTTAGCCACTGCTATGAACTTGGAGGTGGGACCTGGCAGATGAAAGAGAAGCCCCTTAAGGTATTCAGCACAGTCAGTGAAGAGGCCAAGAGATGGAGTGAAACTAATCACTGGCACCAGGAAGATGGAAATTTTCCCCTTGGATTTGGAAGATAGAGGAATATATGGCAGCCATGGAGGAGGCATGAGGATTAGAGCAAGGCATTATGTCTCCCAACTCCTCTCCATCCCAACTCCCACCCCCAACAACTGAGAGTCAGAGGACTCAGTGTCAGGCTGCATCCCCACAGGTATTTCCTTTCACTAATCCTTTATTATGTTCCTGTACCTGTGTTAGCAGATGAAGGGAAAGGAATGAAGACCAAATGTACCTTCTTTGTCACTGTGGCCTGCAGGATGGTCACCCTGCATAGATCTGGCCAATCCTGACTTACTTGTGTGCTGTCTTTGTTCCAGCAACTCTGTCAGCTCCTCTACCTGCACATGCATATTCTTTTTTTTTTTTTGATTCTTTTATCAACTTGAGGGAGATTGTGTTCACCTGTAACTCTCTGAGCTCTTCATCTTCTAAAGTTATTTTCTGCTCTGGTAGAAAATAATTTTAAGAGAAACATCCTTTCCCTGGCTAGGCAGAGCACTGGCATCTCTCCCCTTCAGTGATTTACCTTTTCTTGTCACAATCCCATGTGTTATTGTAGCTGTTTAAATAGCTGTAATCATTTTTATTGATTCACCCCAGTTAGGAAACTTAAGGAAAGCCAGATGGGTGATCTCAAGATGGATCTGTAGAATGGAGGCTTTGCCCATCAGGAGTAACACTTGGATTGGAGGCCACATTCAGGACTGACAGCAGTCGTGAAACCATCCATTGTTTTGTACTTAGCACCTAGAACATAATTCCGCTTCCTGATCCAAGAAAACTACTCTGTTCCTTTTCTGAACAATTCTCACTCATAGACCCAATTTGCCTACTGTTTTCTTTTATATCATGCAGGTGACCTTGGAAACTATTATTGAGTATGATTATATCCATGGTATAATAATAACATATGGCCATTATTTGCCTTTCTCCAAGGCCCACTACTTTTAGCCTAGGTCCTCATCATCTCTCACACTGACTTTGTCTTTTTGAACTGTCTTACTCTATGCATGGTATTTGTGTCTCTGTGTGTGTGTATACCCCTCCATCAGATTCTGATGGGTAGAAATCCTATACTTATACCCCAAGCTCAGCACAGAACCTAGAGCGTGGTAGGCATTCCATATGTATTTGCCTGTTGAATTAAATTGAACCATGTAATTTATCATTGTCAGTTCTGGAAACAGAAGAGTAGCTCAAATGATGAGTATCTAAACATTGAAATTAGCATGTTGAGAGACTACTAATGCTCTGGTCCTCTCCATGAGGGTCTGCAGTGTGTGAAGGTGGCTATAAGTAGAACAGTAGATATTACTGCCCTTCTTCTCATCTGGTAGCTGCCATGACATTTTCCAGCCACCTCACCAAATGCAAGGCCTACAGTGATGCAAATGTACCAGTGTCTGCACGTATGAGGATGAGACCACATTGACACTTCAAGGGTCTGGGTCAGGGAATATTTATTGCTCCTGTGGAGGGAACTATTCCAAAGTTTACGAGACAGTAGGAATATTCATGCATTTTAGGACCCATGAATTTTAGGGACTCAGGGAGGCCACTAACAAGTCAGTATTTCCATTTTCATAGCTATTTGATATTTATATCTGGGATTAAATTCTAAAATCATTGGGCCTCTTCTCCTTTTAGCCACACAAACTACTTAAGAGACATCTATCCTTTCTTTGAAAATAGCTATAACAAAGCAATGAGCTTATCTGATAATGTTTATATCTATATAGCTGTTGGGAGTTCTGAAAATTTATAATAAATCATTAACCATAAAATAAAAGAGCCAATGAGAATATTCCTGATATCTCATAGCTATCATATTTATTACTACTGTACATTTTGTGTTATCTCACTATATCCTCTCGATAACACTGTGGGTAATTATTATTATTCATTTCTTAAACATGTGGAAATTAAGGATCAACACACACCAAAACACAGGTCCTGGCAACCAAGTCTTCTGGCTGCTGACTCCATCTGTCTCTATTATATGAATAAATTTCTTTACTATACACTAAATAAAAACTCCTTCAATGGGAGGTATTTTTTATATAGCAGGCAACAAGTGTTACAGCAGGTTATGTGCTCGTGAAAACAGGGCTGGAAGTGGGACAAGATTTATTTTCATGTGGATTGCTTTGGAATGATCTCCTAATAAAGAAACTTTGATGGCTAAAGGAGACATTAGATATCACCCAACCTTACTTATCAAGTGATGCTCTTACCTCATCCCAAACATACTCCCCACCATGAAGGCACAACTTTACAAAGCAACATAGTTACTCTATGTCTGTTCTAATAAGTGGGAGGTTCTTCCTTCCACATGTTGGCCTCTGTTTGGACAACATGTAGTTAATCTCTTCCTTATGCCAACAGCCACAGACTGGACTGTTAGCAACTTAGTTTCCATTTCTGTCAATTTTATATTAACCTCCCATTAGGGCAGTAAGCCATCAACTGTCTCACTAAAACATCTCTGATTAATTTCTCTCCCAGATGATATCAAATCTTGGAAAAGTTCACTTATCCAGGTGCACAGAAATCTATCTTCTAGTTTATCATTTAACAAGTAATCAGTGTTAAATGTGTGCTAGATGTTGTTTATCATGAAGGTGAATGAGACAGCTGAAACAGCAAACAGAAACATTAAGGGTACTCGTTGATGTCTTGAAACCCTAAAGTCAAAGAAATTCAACTATCCCAGACCAGTAAAACTGGTCCAGTAAAATGAATACACTGATTTGTTTACTATAACCCAGTTTTATGGTCATATGAAACCTAGAAAGGCAACTATTAACTACAACTTCATTGTGTTGTAGATTACAAACTTTCATTTCTAAAAATCGATTATGAAATATTTCCTGAAATTATTGCCACTCACTGCTCTGTTGTTGAAGAAGCCATATTATTAAGTTTTGTTTTGTCATAGCTGTGTTTGGTTTAGGTTGGGACCATTTATAGATCTCAATTATACTACCACATATCACTTTTTTCAAATCTCTGTAATAAACTCCCCAATTCTAATGAAAGTGAACATATAGGGAAGATTGCAAATTTTTTTTCCTGTCCAAATTTTTTTTTTAATTTTAAAATACAGTTGGCATTCAACATTTCCTTAGTTTTAGATATACGACATAGTGATCAGACATTTATATAACTTACAAAGAGATTACCCCACCATTCTAGTATCTACCTACACCATACATAGTTATTACAATATTATTGATTATATTCCTTATTCTATACTTCACATCCCCATGACTATTTTGTAACTGACAATTGTGCTTCTTAATCCCTTCACCTTTTTACCAGTAGCCCAACCCCACTCGCATCTGGCAACCATCACTTTGATCTCTGAATCTATGAGTGTTTGTTCATTTACTTTGTTCTTTAGATCCCACATATAAGTGAGATCATATGGCATTTGTTTTTCTCTGTCTGACTTACTCCACTCAGCGTAATACCCTCTAGGTCCATCGATGTTGTTGCAGGTGGCAAGATTTCATTTTTTTTTTAATGGCTGAGTAATATTCCTTTGTATATATATGCCACCTCTTCCTTATCCCTTCAGCCATTGATGGACACTTAGGTTGCCTCCATATCTTGGCTATTGTAAATAATGCTACAATGAATATATGAATTAATATGCCCCTCTGAAGAATCGTTTTGGGTTTCTTCCAATAAATACTCAGAAGTGGGATCACTTGCTCTTTCTTTGTCTCTTGTTATAGCCTTTGTGTTAAAGTTTATTTTGTCTGGTATAAGTATTGCTTTCTAAGCTATTTTTTCCATTTTCAGTTTTCTTTTTCCATTTCCATAAAATATCTTTTTCCATTCCTTTACTTTCAGTCTCTGTGTGTCTTTGAATCTAAGCAAGTCTCTCATAGGCAGCTATATAAGGGTCTTTTTTCTTATCTAGTCAGTCACCCTATGTCTTTTGATTGGAGGATTTAATCTATTTACCTTTAGAGTAATTGCTGATCGGTATGTAGTTATTTATATATTTTGTCATTTTTATTTTTCTTCTACTTTAACATTGTTGTAATACTGGTTTGGTCGTGAAGAACTCTAGCTTTTTCTTGTCTGAGAAGTTGTTTATCTGCTCTTCGATTTTCAATGATAGCTTTGCTGGGTAGAGTGCTCTTGGTTGCAGGTCCTTGCTTTTCATCGCTTCGAATATTTCATACCAATTCCTTCTGGCCTGCAAGGTTTCTGTTGAGAAATCAGCTGACAGTCTTCTGGGAGCTCCCTTATAGATAACTAGCAGCCTTTCTCTTGCTACTTACCTTCGATAATATTTATAGATGCTCATTACAGGCAATAAACAAGAAATTTCCATGTTGCTTTTAATTGCGTAGATTTGGTTGCTTATAGCTTCTGGGGAGCTCACTTACTTTGTGAGAAAGGAAAGGAAAGAAGAGAAATATATAGTAACTTTGATATTGGTAAAAAAAAGAAAAAGAAGCAAACAAAATTCAAGGGCCTACAAAGCAGAAAGGGAGGAGAAATATCACAGAGCCTGTATGATAAACCTGTGTTCAATTAGGGGTGTTTAATTCTCAGTTCTCAAACTATTTGCTTTTGTGAGTGAAGTTTTTCTGAGTCTGAGCGTAGCATCATGACTTCCCATCCAGACTGTCATTTGGTATTCAGGAGAAGTATCTGTAAAGAACAATAGTACTTGACCAATAAATCTATATATTTGTTTCCTCACTCTTCTACTGAGTGCATGTGAGACATGCAAAATACATTGTGCACAGAGCTCTGGCTCTGGTTACCTTTGGTGAGTGCCTCCTTACCCAGAGCTTGGTTACCCTATACAGATAGTGGATATTCTTCTCCAGGCTTTATTTCATTTAATACAGTACATGGCAGAGAGTAGATACTTAATAAATAATAGCTATTATAAAAAGCATATAATTTATCTTGCATATCCCCTTCTTCATTGTAAGCACCTATTGAACAGTTGGTAATTTCACACTTAAAATAGATTGTAAAGAATTGTGATTAATACAAACCATACTAAACATTAAAATTCTAGAATTTAAGTAAAGGGTTAGTTTTCTCACATTTCTTCACACAACTTCACTCTTCACAAAGTTTCCAAATCAAAGAAGGAAAACAAAGATCTTGCTTAGGTCCATAAGACTTTCTCCAAGTGGGAGATCACTTACTAACTTGCCTCAGATCTCTTAGCTTCTAGATATTTCACTGTTTCACTATCTTCTCTCAACTCCTGCTATTTGTCCAGACCATCGGCCACAGCCCAGCTTGGTCCTGCTGGTAAAAGGTATGGTTTTTTTCTTCCCAGATTTTTTTCCCATTTTCAATCCTTTTAAATTCTCCCAAATGACTAAGCATTTACTCACTGAATAATAGATGTTCTTTTACATTGTCCTCAATTAAACCCTGGTCAGTTATTCTTTAAAAGTTATCAGTTTAATTATCTAAGGACCAATGCATCAGAAATAGAATTTCTGGAAATAGTCATTTGTGATTCTTATTTTAAATGCAAACCAGTGTTGGAATGTGGTGTCAAATTGCTGCAATAAGGTCAGATCCCTCACATCTATTGCCCAACATAATGTTTTTCTTAGTATTTGCCTAAGAATAGAGGATTTTACAATTAGTCATAAGAGTCAGTCTTTAACCCCATATTTCCCAACACAGAAAGGAAGGATAGAAGAAAGGAAGGAAGAAGAAGGAAGGAAGTGAAGGAAAGGGAAAGATGGAAGAGAGAACGAAGAAAGAAAGGAAGGAAGCCAGCAAAGTACAAATGAAGGAAGGAAAAAACTGCTTTATGGCAAAACCCAGTGATAAGATTTTCACTTTTGCCTGTATTACTGACTAGATATCTGGAAAAAAAACATACCTGTACAAAACACCTAAAAATGTTGGATAAAATATTTTTAAAATATATGGTTAAACATATATGAAAATAAGGAATACCCTCAGAGGACAGAAATAATTAGGAGGTTCAAAGCTGAAAAAGTGAGCAAAATTAATCCACTTTTCTTCCTGGAAGTGGAGTAGTGGCAGGCATCAATCCACATAAGTGATAGGACCTGGAGCTTGGATTTATGTAGGTTTTGCAATGAAACAAATCAAGGTTCTAGAGAAATTAGAGAGCCCTGCATAATTTGGAAATACCCACCCTCAAGACCAATAGTCTTTAATAGAACTTGATGTTGACGGAAATGATTTGCATCTGTAGATATGTGTGGGTACTGAACACTAGTATGTTACTAGTGTGACTGAAGTACTAAACTATACATTTTACTTAATTTTTACTAATTTAAGTTTAACTTTAAATGGCTACAAATTTAAATAGTGGCTACCATATTGGACAGTCAGCTCTAGAGTCTAGAGCAGGGATCTGCAAACTACAGTCAGTATACCAAATCCAGCCCACCACTTGATTTTCCAATTTTACTGGAAAATGGGGAAGAAAAAACTTTTCTTCTGTGTTCACATATTCAGTGGCTGGGTCTTGTGAATTAAATGGACAAGAGAAATGGGTTTATTATGCATGCACATGGGAGCTTTATAGGAAAAAAAGTGAAAACTCAAAGAGGTAAAAGGGCAATAAATTATGAAGAAGTGACAAGACAAAGGGAAAGTGTTTGGGCTTCTAGGGGTGGCAAACTGTGGATAAATATATAAGAAAATTAATGCAAGATGAGGGTTATTTTAGTAAGCTTTGTTTAAGCAGACTCAAATTGATGCCATGCTCAGTGACAAGAATCATTAGCTCTTCGAGGTACAGAATAGGGGATGGGGGACATCTTTACAAAGGGAAATTTATACCTTACTTTTAGGCAGAAAGGGAAAGTCCAGAGTTTTTCTTGCATTTGCCGTTTCTCATTTTTTTTCAACTAAAAAATAAGTTGTATGCCAAAGTGACATATTTTGAGATGGTATATTGTGATCCCCTTCAATAGTCACAATAATTTGTTAATGCATTTTCTGTGGTTGCTTTTGCAAAACAAGGATAGGGTTGGGTTCTGGCAATAGAGATCGTAAGGACCACAGAGCAGAAAATATTTACTATGTGGTCTTCTACAGAAAAAGATTACTGACCCCCAGTTTTGAGTAATAGAGTTGGGATAGATACTTGCCTGACTTGAGCGGAGAAAGGGATAAAAGAAAAAAATCTTAGATTAAGAGAGCTCAATTTTCTTAGATTAAGAAAATTGAGGCACTATAAAAGAAATTCTCTTTGAGAGGCATCATGGGAAAAGTCCAGAACTTCAGATACAAAGAAAAGACCATAACCTATGGAAAAATTGTGTTATAGTTCAATTGGTAGTATTTTTTTCTTTTTCAGCAGTAAATAGAAAAGTAATGCATATAACAATTGGTTAATTGGCTTTGATGAAATCTGGTGCCTACAATGAAATGGCAACTAAACTGAGAGCTGATCCCTCAATTGCAACATCAGACAGAGGCAGCAGAACTTTCCTAGGAGCCAGGCACTGTCCTAAGTGGATTCTAAGTTTTCAACTCATTTAATCTTCACAAAATCTTATGAAGAAATCTTATTTACTCTTCGGGCCCACTTTGTAGAAAAAGAGACCTCAAGAAGAGTCAAGATTCAGATTCAGGTAGAATGACTTTAGACTCAGTGGCCTTAACGGCTATATGATAAAGTCTCAGTGAAAAAGATGAGACAGTAAAATCAAAGTACTAAAGTAAAATTGTATATACCCAGTGAAGTTAGTTTTCAAGAATGAAAGCAAAACCAGTGGAACACCACTAAAGAAACATTTATAAAATACATTTTAGAAAGAAGGAAAATGATCTCATAAGGAAAGTCTTGATATTAAAAGAAATGAACAAATAGTAAAACTGAAAGGAAGTGTAAACAAATATAAACTCCATTAATAATGTCCAATTTATAGTGTTTAAAAGAACAAATTAAAACTAAAATACTGTCGAACAAGTATAAATAGTCTGGGAAAAAAGTGTATAGAGTTAAAACATTGCAAGGTCCTTTAACGATTTGGAAAAAGGGCAAAAGTGCTATATATCTAAACTGTTTTTAGTTAAAGATATTTTTAAAAATTTAAAAAATAGCCATTTAGAAGTATAGAAATGAAGTACAGAACTTCCAAATTAGTATATGAAAAAATAAAATGAGAAATTAAAAACAAAATCAAAAACCTCAATTAGTTCAAAAAAGAAAAAAAAAACAGAAAAAGCACAAAAGTAATATCATATAAATAAGCAAATATATCTATAATCACAATAAATATATATGACATCTTTTCTTGATTTTAAAACAAAACACAGATTGGATAAAACAAAATTTAGCAATAAAATGTTTATAAGACCCTCATCTAAAACATAAGGACATTGAAAGTTTAGAAGATAAAGATGGAAAAATATATTGAGCATATACTAACTAAAAGAGAGCTGGGATAGCTGCAATAGTATCAGGAGAAACATTTTAAGAAAAAAATGCACTACTAGAGAAAAAGAGGATAACTACTGATAAAATATTCCATTTTCAAGAAGGTATACTATTTTAAACCTGGGTTCACCTAACAAATCATTATTATACAGACCATACTCTGAATCCAAAGAATTTAATTAAATTAGAAATAAAATACAAAAGATATAAAATAAAATAGTCCTGTTAGGTAGTTTAAAAACATACTTCTACATAACTCATGGGACAAAGAAAAAAATCATAATAAAAATTCTTTAAGACTGAAAATAAATAAAATACTACATATTAAAACTTGCATATTATAGCTAAACTAATATTTAGAGGGAAATTTATAGCTTTAACTGTTTATATTAAAATAAAAAGGGTGAAAATAAATACTAAAGGTAAGAGTAGAAATTAATTGAATAAAAAACAAAGATATAATCAATCAAATAAGCAATATTAAATTAGTTCTTTTGAAAAGTTTAAAATGACTAAGGTCTGGTAAGGTAGAATAAGAAAGGAGAGAGGCATTAAAAAACAAATCAATAACAGAAATGAAAGAGGACACAATCACAAATAGAACTGAGATTTAAAAGATACTAAAATAGAATATAATGAACTTTATAATAATATATTTGAAACCATGTAAAGTGGAATTATTTAGAGAAAATATAAATTACAAAAACTGACTCAAGAAGAAATAGTAAACCTGATTCAACTTATATTTATGAAAAACATGAATTCTTAGTTTAAAAAAATTTATCCTTAAGGAAAACACCAGGCTCAGTTAAATATATAAGCAATCTGACTGAATGCTCAGGGAATTGAAAATTCTAATCCTACATAAAGACCTTGAGAGGTTCACAATAAAACTAGACAACTAATTAAGAGGTTTAAAAATTGGAATGGAAGAAATATAAATATGATTATTTGCAGATATATTCTTGTCTATATGTTAAATCCCATAGAATATACAATGAAAATACGAGAATTATGGGAGCTCAGCAAGGATACTGCATGTAAAATCCATATATAAAGGTCATTTGTATTTCCATACAACAAAATAGCATTATAAATTATTATTAAAATAATAAATTTGAAATTTACCAGCATAGTAGTTAATTGCATGAACCTATGTTCAAATTCCCTGTCCATAATTTTTAGTTATGTGACCTTGGTCAAGTTACTTAACTTCTCAGTGCCTCTCTCCTTATCTGTAAAATGGGATAATAGGATAATAATATCTACCTGATATGTTCGTTAGAGGAGTAAACCAGTTAATATTATACAAATACTTCTAACATGACTCATAGTAAGTGGCATGTAACATGAATGTGAAAGGCAAGATTTAAAACTTTTCGACGAATATATGTAGAGAATATCTTTATGATTTCTAGGGTTTAGAAAGATTTCTTAGACACAAAAAGCACATACTAGAAATAGAAATTTTAATAAAGTCAACCACATTAAAATTAAGAACTTATGTTTATCAAAGTGTACCATGCAGAAAATGAATAGACAAGCTGCAAATAGAGAAAACATATTCTGAATAGTTATAACCACAAAAGATTAGTATTTAGTACATGTAAACAAACCTGTACACAATTCTTAACATTTAAATACTACCTGTATGCTAGCTAAGCACTTAATACATACTTGTTGAATGAACCAATAAATCACAAAATGAGAAAAAAAATCTCCAAATTGGAAATAAAAAAGAAAAATTTATTCCAAACACAAAAGATATGAAGGCAATTATAAGAGAATATTTCGTTCAATTACCTGGTAATAAATGAGAAAACTTAGATAAAATAAAAAAGTTTTTCCAAGAAAAGACGACTTACCAGTATTAACAGAAATATAGCTTTAAAAAAATACAAAAGAAAAGAAAAAGAAGTATTACTATGTGGCTGGCCAGGTAGATAGATAGATGATAGATGATAAATAAATAGGTAGATAGATAGATAGATAGATAGATAGATAGATAGATAGATGATAGATAGATAGATAGATAGATAGATAGATAGATAGATAGATAGAAAGAAATATGGCCAGCCAAATATATATATATACCCACAAAGTTCTTTGAATATCTTGTTATTAATTAGAAAAATATGATTGGAAAATTAACAGCAAGATATTCTATGAGATTTATACCCAGGAGACATTACTAGATGATTAAGTAATCACATCTTCAGTTTTAATAGGCTATGTCATATTTTTTTCCAAAATGATTATATTATACCTCCACCAGCAATGCATAAGAGTTCTTACTGAGCCAACAACAGGTATGTCAAACTTTCCATTTTTGTCAGACTGAAGGATTTAAAATTTTAAGATGTATTTTTTCTTTTTTTTCAATTTTTTTCATCTTTATTGAAATATAATAGACAATTAGTTGCTTGTATTTATATTGTACAATTCAATGAGTTTTTCTTCAATTATACTTGGCATACAATAATATCCTAGTTTCAGTTGCATAGCGTAGTGATCAGAGATCCACATAATTCACAAAGTGATCACCCCACTAAATCTAGTATCCCTTTCCCCCCTTACATATTTATTACAACATTATTAATCATCTTCCTCATGCTACACTCTACATCTCTATATTGTCTAGTGAGGGGAGATAGATAATTAACAGGTAAACATAAATAATATAATTTCATGTCCTGATAAGTATTAATAACAAAACCTACACAAGGTAAGAGCATAGGGCATGATGAAGAGGGGAAGCATTTTTTCTTATTGAGGTATAATTGATATATAACATTACATTAGTTTCGAGTGTACAGCATAATGATTTGATATTTGTGTATATTGTGAAATGATCACTACAATGTCTAGTTAACATCTATGACCATATGTAGTTACAAAATTCTTTTTTTGTGTGATGAGATTTTTTTTTACTCTCTTTGGAACTTTCAAATATACAATATAGTATTATTAACTATATCCACATGCTGTACATTACATCCCCAAGACTTAATTATTTTAAAACTGGAAGTTTGTACCTTTTGGCCACTTTCACCCATTTCTCTCACTCTCTACCCCTTGCCTCTGGCAACCATCAATCTGTTCTCTGTATATATGAGCTTCATTTTTTTTTAAGATTATACCTATATGAGTTCATATGGTATTTGTCTTTCTCTGCTTGATTTATTTCACTTAGCATAAAGCCCTCAAGTTCTATCCATGTTCTTGCAAGTGGCAAGATTTTATTCTTGTTTACGGCTGGATGATATTACATTCTCTTTAATACACCACATCTTATTTTTCCATTCATCCATCAATGGATACTTAGGTCATTTCCATTTCTTGGCTACTGTAAATAATGCTGCAATGAACATGGGAGTGCAGATATCTTTGCAAGTTAGTGTTTCCATTTTGTTTAGATAAATACTCAGAAGTGGAATTTCTGGATCATATGATAGTTCTATTTTTAATTTTTTGAGGAAACATCATATTGTTTTCTATAGTGGTTACACCAATGTACATTCTTACCAACAGTATATGGGGGTTTCTTTTTCTCCACATCCTTACCAACACTTGTTTGTTGTCTTTTTGCAAATGGCCATTCTTACCGGTGTGAGGTGGTATCTCATTGTGGTTTTGATTTGCGTTTCCTTACTGATTAGTGAGGTTGAGCATCTTTTCATGCACATGTTGGCCATCAGTATGTCTTTGGAAAAATGTCTGTTCAGGTCCTCTGCCAGTTTTAACTCAGATTTTTTTGTTTGTTAGTGAGTTGTATGAGTTCTTTATATATTTTTTATCTTAATTCCCTATCAGATATATATGATTTGCAAATATTTTCTCCCATTCCGTACATTGTCTTTTCATCTGATTGATGGTCTCGTTTGCTGTGCAGGAGGAGAAGCTATTTTTGATAATAAGGGCATCTATATAGTGGTGTCCCAGTCTTCTATTTATAGCAATTTTTGCTTGACATTTAGTGATATATTATTTGACACATAAAGGATTAGGATAGTCCAATATTTTTTTCTGGATTATATGCTTCATTATTATAGTGTGGTTTTAATGTAATTTTAATGTTTTCTAAAATTTTTAATTCAACTAGTTGTGTAATATTAATACGGAAGTTTCTGCTTTGTTTTTATTTCTGCCCTGTCTCTCCTCCAACCTTTCTCAGATGCTTTGCTGAAAACATCCTCATTTATAGTAGCATATAGTAATTTTTTTATCCCAATTGAATGTACGTCATTTATATATATTATTATAACAGTTGCACTTGCTCATCCTCTTATTCTTTATTTTGTATTTCTTTAAATGATTGTGTTTTCTGTATTTTGCTAAATGGTCTATATTTTCTTTGATTTTTCTTTCTTCTTTTGGTAATTGGAAAGGCTCATGTTGCATATAAAGCAAAATTTAGGACTAAAGGGCTACTGTATGTGTGGGAGGGGCTGTAGAGCCTCCTGCTCAGAGCTCACTTTCTGAAGGCTAGTGTTTCATAAACTAATTGGAGAGTTGCCCTGATACTCACCAGCCTCAGCAGGTGAGACTATGACACTGTGCCATGAATGCCCAATGCTAAGCACCACTCATTGCACTTTCATGTGTCCCCGTGTCCCGTGCCTGCCTGACATGGAACTGTAATAGTTCAATATGTGCAGAAGTCAGGAGAGGACTGGAATATGGGTATTGCCTAATCATCTGCACTCTTATGTATAGACTTTGGGGTTCCTAGGAGCAAAGGCGGCAAGACAAACTTGCATGACTGCACTCCCATTACTGAACACATGACCCATTGAAGGAGGACTTGCTATATGAATGGAGGCTTGGGGCCCAGGAGAGTGAAGAGTGTGGGAGTTTCAGGCCACACATATCAAGTGTGAGATGAGGCACCAAGGTAGGAGGGAACCTGGGACATTCAGGGAGTAAAGCTGGAGTGGGGGATAGGGACAGAGGAAGTAAGAAAGACTGACCTAAGAAGGTTTTGAGTGCTCTGCCCCACGTCTTAGAAGTGCACTGATGAGAACCCTGATTGGAGGCAGGATCCACTTAGGCAGAATAAAAATGTTGGAATGAATTAAGGTAGTGAAAATAGGTAAAGAGAAAGGGAATGGTTTAGGAAATCTAAATGTGACTTACTTGAAAGGATCTGCAAACTGATTGAAAGGTGGGCCGAGGGAGAAAATGCCCATGAAATATGGGATGATGACAGTGTCATTTAGATCAGAGGGAAGCACAAGAGGGATTCAGGACAGGGGGACTATGAGGAGTCAGGGGGCCACTCCATTGGAACTAGACGCTGGGGGAAATGATCACCCTAAAGGAGTGAGGTTAAAGCTGCAGGCCTTGTTCTGTGCCTGCTCATTGGATAGGGTCTGCTACCTGTGATCTCTTCTCTGGACATAGTATGAGAATAGGGCAAGAGATTCAGGGCTGCCAGGGACCTACCCTTCTGGGAACTGGCTATGCCGGTGGCCGCCAAGGGGGAGTTTCCAGAGACGGCTTCCAGGAGACACTGCTGAGGAAAACAACAAAGAAGAATGAATGAATGAAAGACAAAAAGAAGAATGAAAGAAATAAAGATGAGGAAACAGGTGTCATAAGGGTAGCTAATTAAACTCGAGGGTAGGAATTAAACCCTAGCAATCATATTCATGTCTCTCAGCTCTGCTGCCTATAAATAGATACATGAATAAAGGGAGTTGGGAAAGGAAGTAAGATACATAGCAAAAGTAACTTGTTGACTACACATATGATAATAAGGTAATTGTGATCTGAATGATCTATGGTGGATTCATCTATGCTGTTATAAGTCAAGACAATGGCTACTCTTGGCAATGCAGGGCCTAGGAAGGCACACAGAAGGCTTCTGTGGTACTAGTCATTCTGTTTCTTGAGTTAGGTGCTGGTTACTCAGGCCTGAGACATGAAGAAGCCTAGATTATTTAAATCTGAAGTCTTACTGCCAGGCATATCATCTCTGGGCAGTTGAGACTATGGTTGATGCAATTAGTAGAATAATAGAATGTGTCACTGATGCAGTGTGCCTGGAATGTGAGCACAGTTTAAAACACCAACATTGCCATGGATGAGGGAATCTGTTAGAACTTTTCAAGCTCCATGGGGATAGAGACACTTGAATGCTGAGGCAAGGCAGGTTGTTGCTTGGTTGTCTGAGGCACAGCTGCCAATAGCCAGTCTCACTTGGCCAGTTGGCTTTGTGTAGGTTGGGATCAGAGAACTTCCATGCACAAGAACTTCTGGGCAAAGATGCCTTGGCTTCAGTCTTTGGTTCAAACAAAAAGCATTTTTATAAACCTCTGTCTTCTTGCCCGGCTTTGAACAAGTTCAGTTCAAACTCTGCTGCCTTTGGCTCTGGCCAAATTCTGTTTGGAGATTTGTTTTGTTTCTTTTTGATGCTCTACTAGTCAACAATCACAACATATACCAAGGAGAGAACATGTGGTGAAGACAATGAGAAACAGATCCATGCCTGCCAAATAAGGAGGTGAAAATACAAAACTTTCAAGTTACATAAACAACACAGTTAAGGGTGTGGCATGCCAAGAGAGAATGTGCTCTTCGCCTAGAGCTGGAATTCATTCTGAGCCAGTGCCTCTCTTTATGCCTGGGTTCAATAAAGATAATTCACTTCATCGAGTGTAATCTTCAAGCATTCGATGGCTTCTTTCCCAAGATCTTTCACCTACTTTTTAAATGCATCTGAGTGTGGATTTAGGGATGTGCTGGAAGAAATAATAAAAAGCTGGAGATTTTAAGTTCCATGTTCCAAAAGCCATTTGCATTTCACCATTGCAAGGCAGGCTTCTGAAATCCTTTTTAGTCCCAAAAAACTTGTGAAATTCTACAAACAGAAGGAGACATGAAGCCCAACCTCCCACAGAATCTGCTCCACAAGGTGCATAGATGTTGGCATTCTTGTGATTTGATCATTATCAATCCTTAAGGCTGATTTGTATCTACAAAAAAAAAAGGAGGGAGTTCTTCAACTTGTCACTTGGGTTTATAGTCATCGATGAAAAATATGAGTACAATCGCCTCTGACACTACCATAAAGGACAGAAACATGTACTTCTAACTTCAAAATTTAGCTGAGGGTTATCATGGAGCAACTGAGAATACTGAAAAGTGAATTATCCTCATGAAGTGGATGACCCACTTTCATAGTTAATATAGCACCCCCCAAACAAAACAAAATCCCCGACCTGGTGGGGTGGAAATGAGAATTTCCTTATAATATCCTTAATTATTTTAAATTATATATCCATCTGTATATGTATTAGCTCATTTTTTTCCTTCAGAAGACTGTTATTTCCTGAGAATGAGGACTCTTTTTCTCTGTTTCTACTTCCCAGATATAATACAATGCCTGAAATATTGTTGCTTTATAATTATACATCTATCTATCTATCATCTATATGTCTGTTTACTTACTTACTTACTTACTTACTTACTTATCTATTTATTTATTTATTTATTAACTAAGCTTTATTGGGTGGCTACTATATACTGGGTACTGTTTTGAACAATGTCATAACAGAAGGGACAAAAATTCCTGTCCACCAAAAGTTACAATTGAAAGGGATAAAAATAATTCCCCTTTTACCCAACCCTCACCCTCCCCCCGCAAAAAAAAAAGAAGAAAAGAATTAAAGAAGAACAGGAAAAATAATAAAGTGGGAAAAAAGATTGTGTGAGTATACGTATTTGAAGGGTAGGGAGAATATGAGGAGATGTTGTTGAAATTATATGGAGCAGTCCAGGAAAGTCTTCTTTGAAAAGGTGCCATTTCTATAAGTTTATCAAGGAGATACAGACTTCTGAGAGAAAAGCATTCTGGACACTGCAAGTTTCTAGGAAACTGCAAGTGCTGAGAATCTTCCATGGGGTATACCCCAAATTCAAAGACCAGCAGAGAGGTCCATGTGCTAGAGCAGAGGGAACAGAGGATGGGAGAGGTAGTGGGAAATAAGATCTGAGAAGAAATGTGGACCAGATGGTGGAGGCTCCTGGGGCCTTTGACAACGTTGGCTTTTATTCTGAATGACATTGAGAGCTATCGGGGGATATTAAGCTGAGGAGTGACTTGATCTACCTTGAGTTTTAATAGGACCAGTCTGATACCAGTCAGGGCTGATATCCTGAAAATATATTAAAAAGAGGCAAGAGTAGAAGCGGATAGACCAGTAACGGGCTATTGTGATGGTCTAGGAAAGAAATGATGGGGGCTCACACCTAAAAGCTTTGGTAGAGGTGGTGAGACATGTTAGGATTCTCGATATATTTTGACATAAAGCCAATAGGCTTTCTGGGGTGTCAGACGTGGTATGAAAGAAACAGAGGCTCCAAGACTTTTGATCTGAGCAACGAAAAATGGAGTTACCATTTATGGAAATAGGGAGCCTGCATGAGAAACTGGTTATGATGGTAGGGGTGTTATACTGGATTTCGGGGCATGCTAAGCTTTAAATTTACTAAATATTGCCATATTTCTCTTCAACATGGTTGTCTAAATTACAATTCCACCAGCTGGATATGAGTGTTCCAGTTCTCTACTTTCTCTCCATGGATTGCTAAATGAGTACAACAAAATACTTTGTAGTTGTTTCAAGTTGTGTTTCCCTAATCAGTGAGTTGAAAGCCAACTCATACATTTATTGACCTATTAGATTCCCTATTCTTTGAACTACCTATTCATATCCTTTACGTTTGTCTTTTTCTTACTTTTAGGAGCCTTTTATATACCAAGTATGTTGCTTACTACATTTGTTGAAGATGTCTTTTCTCAGTGTTGGGTTGATTTCAAATGCTAATTATGCTATCTACAGAGATTGGTAAATTTTAATGTAGTTGAATTCCTTTATTTTTTTCATTATGTTCATGATTTTTGCATCTAGTTTAAAAAATTGTTACTTTGCTTGATGTCATAAAGGTATATGCATACATTTTCTTCTAGAAATTTTCAGTTTTGTCTTTAACACTGATTTTAATTAATTTATTTAAAAAATACTTCAATGTGCCAGGTGCTATTTTAAATGGTTTACAAAAATTACTTGATTTAATCTTCATGACAACCCTAGGAGTTATGTACTATTATTATTCCCATTTTATAGATGAGAAAGCTAGGGATGGGACAATTAAACAACTAGCTAAACAGAACAATCCTGGTAAGTTGTGGAATCTTTATGTCTCTGAAATTAATTAATATAGTATGAGATAATTTTGTGTTTCTCCATATGAAGCACCAGTTGTCATGGTGTCATTTATGAAATGGCTCATTCTTTTCTAACTGATTTATAATGCCATCTCTGCCACATTTCAAGTTCTCCAAAATGTGAGAATCTATTTCTGGGCTTTTTATTTTGTTAAATTATTCCCTAGGTCAAAACCATACTATTTTAATCACTAGAGTTTTTTCATAAGTTTTTATATTTGGTATGGCATGTCAGGTTTTTTTTTTTTTTTGTCTTATTTTCTTATTTTTTGACTTCACAATTGTCTTGGTTATTTTGTACCTTTACTCTTTGAAATGTTGGCATGACTTTTAAGTTTGCACCAACAAGTTCCATGAAAATGCTATTTGTAATTTTGATGAGAATTTCATTGTACATGTAAATAATTTGATGGAAAATTGACACCTATGTAATATTAAATATTTATAACAAAGACTGTGATTTCCAGTCCAATTTTTAAGGTCTTTTGATGTCTTTCAAAAAAGCTTAAAAATTTTTGTATCTCTTATGTTGGATTTATCAACAGATGTCATTTAGTCTTTTATTATTGTAAATGAAATTCTCTTTCTTAAAATACATTTTCCAGTTAGTTTTTCTTGGTGAATATTTATTTTTTTGCATATTGGTCTTATGTATAGCAACTTTTCTCTTATTGGTCCTAATAATTTGGGGGACTCTTGCATTATGCTATTATCTCTCCTTCCATGAGCCCTTTGCACTGGCTGTTCTCTTTGTCTATAAATCTCTCCCTACATTACCATACCTGGCTCATAAGTCTATGACCTCATGGCTCTTAAACTCAACATTCGTTTTGCTAAGAAACATTTCCTGGATTTCTGGTTAAGTTGGCAGAGTAGGTAAGCTCTATAATTGCATCTTTTCATGGCCACATCAAAATTACAACAAAACTGCAAAACAACCATCATTGAAAATTGCCTGAAGTCTAGTTGAACAGAAGTCCTATAACTAAGGACATACAGAAGAAGGCACTAAGAAACTGGTAGAAGGGGCAGCAATGCAAAATGGGTTTGTTCCCATATCCATGTGTAGTGGTTAAAAATCGGAAGTAATCTCTCAGCTGCAGAGGTCCCCTCTAAGAAGTGAGGGGTCCTGGCCCCACACCGGTCTCCTCAGCCCATTGTTCCAGTGTCAGGAAGAGAAGTACTTCCCTTCTGGCTGCAAAAACCAGCAGAGATTGTGACTGAGTGAGATGGAGCTGCTGGAGTCCCAGGTGTTCCTCTTAAGGGACCAGCATGCAAACTTACTCATTGAATAACTCACTGGATTTGCTCACTTTGAGCTACAGCTCAAGGGCAATAGCTCAAAAGGTTCCAGGGACATACGGAAAAGAACTTAATTGTCTGACTTCAGGTTGAGGGCTGAAGAGGCAGCTTTCTTCTTCACAGAAGTGCTGGCAATTACAGGTAACTGCCATATCTGAGACTCCATCAACCTAGCTAACACCACTGATAGCTCAGCCTTGGTGATTCCCTGAGACCATGATCTGCTCAACTTGTGGACCCATGCAAGCAGCTTCCAGTGGTTTTTTGACATTGTCTTGGCTGATGCTATGGGACTTTCCTAAAATCTCTCAAAGGTTTACAAACCCCAAACAAGCAGCATCTGGCCTCAGTGTGCCACATACCTCTCGCTAAGCATCGCAAGCCCAGCAGTAGTGGAAACCACCCTCTGTGTGCAGCTTAGCTTCTCCCAGGAAACTCCAAGTGCAGTGTGGGTGGAAGACATCTGTGGACCACTTTGTGGCTCGTGCCAGGTGGTCCCAAGCAGGGCACAGGCAGCAGCTGAACTCGGCTGGTTTCTTTTCAGGAAACCCCAGGGTCAGCATGCCTGGAGCCAGCTTTGGACTGTGCCAGAGCACTACAAGGCCTCTTTCATGGAAAAGACTCCCAAAGGTCATACTGGGCAGTCACCATAGCTCAGCTCAAGTGAATCTTGCTCTATAGGGTCAGCCCCTGCATAACAGCTCTTATACTGTAGTCATAGCCAGTCCTTACAATCAGCCTGAAGGTCAATACCTCCCACTGATGTACCAACAGCTATCAAGGCTCAACTACAATAGAAGGGTAACACGACCCACACAAGGGACACACCTTTAGCACTGGCTCAAGTGTCCAAGGAGACAGCATTGCATGGCCCCACAGGGCATCTACTACATCAGGCTACTCTACTAAGACTGAGAGACATAGCAGCTCTGCCTAATACATACAAACAAACACAGGGAGGCCATCAAAATGAGGAGACAAAGAAACATGTCCCAAATGAAAGAACAGAACAAAGCTCCAAAAAAAGAACTAACCAAAATGGATATGAGCAATATACCAGATGCAGAGTTCAAAACACTGGTTATAAAGATACTCAATGATCTCAGTGAGAACTTAAAGAAATAGAAAACATAAAAATGGAAATAGGAAATATAAAAAAAGAACCAACTGGAAATGAATAATACAATAACTGAAATGAATACAATAGATTACATGAAACAGAGGTTTGATTTGGTGATTATAGCAGAAAACACCCAATCAGAACAGCAACAAGAAAATGAATATAAAACAATGAGGCTAGTTTAAGGGGCCTCTGTGATAACATCAAGCATGCCAACATTTGCATCTTTGGGATACCAGAAGAAGAAGAGAGAGAGCAAGGAATTGAAAACATATTTAAAGAAATAACGACAGAAAACTTCCCTAACCTGGTAAAGGAAATAGACGTAGAAGTGCAGGAAGCTCAGGGAGTCTCAAATATGATGAACTGAAATAGGCCCACAGAAAGACACATAATTAAATTGCCAAAGGTTAAAGACAAAGAGAATCTTAAAAGCAGCAAGAGAAAAGCAGTTACTTATCTACAAGGGAGCTCTCGTAAGACTGTCAATTGATTTCTCAACAGAAACTTTGCAAGCCAGAAGGAATTGGCATGAAATATTCAAAGCTATGAAAAGTAAGGACCTGCAACCAAGAGCACTCTACCCAGCAAAGCTATCATTGAAAATCGAAGAGCAGATAAACAACTTCTCAGACAAGAAAAAGCTAGAGTTCTTCACGACCAAACCAGTATTACAACAATGTTAAAGTAGAAGAAAAATAAAAATGACAAAATATATAAATAACTACATACCGATCAGCAATTACTCTGAAGGTAAATGGATTAAATCCTCCAATCAAAAAGGGTGACTGACTGGATAAGAAAAAAGACCCTTATATAGCTGCCTATGAGAGACTCACTTAGATTCAAAGACACACAGAGACTGAAAGTAAAGGAATGGAAAAAGATATTTTATGGAAATGGAAAAAGAAAACTGAAAATGGAAAAAAATAGCTTAGAAAGCAATACTTATACCAGACAAAATAAACTTTAACACAAAGGCTATAACAAGAGACAAAGAAAGAGCAAGTGATCCCACTTCTGAGTATTTATTGGAAGAAACCCAAAACGTTTCTTCGGAGGGGCATATTAATTCATATATTCATTGTAGCATTATTTACAATAGCCAAGATATGGAGGCAACCTAGGTGTCCATCAATGGCTGAAAGGATAAGGAAGAGGTGGCATATACATACAAAGGAATATTACTCAGCCATTAAAAAAAAAAATGAAATCTTGCCACCTGCAACAACATCGATGGACCTAGAGGGTATTACGCTGAGTGGAGTAAGTCAGACAGAGAAAAACAAATGCCATATGATCTCACTTATATGTGGGATCTAAAGAACAAAGTAAACGAACAAACACTCATAGATTCAGAGATCAAAGTGATGGTTGCCAGATGCGAGTGGGGTTGGGCTACTGGTAAAAAGGTGAAGGGATTAAGAAGCACAATTGTCAGTTACAAAATAGTCATGGGCATGTAAAGTACAGCATAGGGAATACAGTCAATAATATTATATCTATGTATGGTGTCAGGGGAGTACTAGACTTATCAGGGAGATCACTTCAAGAATTATATAAATATATAACCACTATGCTGTACACCTGAAAAAATATAATATTGAATGTCAATATTATACCTATAAGCCCAGTAATTGAAAAAAAATTTAATTAATTGCTTAAAAAAAACAGAAAGCAGTAAATGAACAAACGAAACAAACAATTCATTGATGCAGCAACAGAACAGTAGTTACCAGAGGAGAAAGGAAGTGAAAGGAGGATGGAAGGTTAAAGGGGTCAAATACATGGTAACATAAGGAGACCAGACTTTAAATGGTAAGTAACAGTGCAGTATACATATAACATATTATAGAATTGTACACTTGAAACTTATATAATGTGATTAACCAATGTTACCCCAATAGATTTAATTAAAAAAAAATAGGTGTGGAAGCAAGATGGCATAGAAGGTAGTGGCTGTGCATGCCTCCTCTAGTGACCAACCAAAATTATAACAACACTACAGAGCAGCCAACACATGGAGTTGCCTGGGGTCTAGCTGAACAGAAGCCCTACAATCTCTGAATGAGACAGAAGGCTGCGGGAATTAGAGACCATTCCTCTTAAAGGGCCCATGCCCAGCCTTACTCACTGACAGACTGGCTCACTCTGATCTCAGAGCTCAAGGGGCACCAGGTACATATATACAGGGAGGCACTTAGTTGTCAGGCTTCAGGGTGAGGACTCTCAGATAGAGGTGTAGGCAGATGCCATTGTTTCTTTATTGAGCCTCTCCCCTCCCAGCCTGCAAATGCAGGCACCATGGTATCTGAGTCATCATTAACCTGGATAACACAGGTCACTCTGCCCAGGAGTCCCCTGAGATTCCATCTCTCCCAACTTATGGGACCACGCAAGCTGCTTCTAGTGGTTTATTCCATGCAAACAGGTTGTCTTAGGTCCTGCTGTGAACTTTCATGAAATATCTCGATGGCTCACAAAATCCAAAGATGCAGCATCTGGACTCACAATGCCCTGTACCTCTTGCTGAACAGCCCTAAGCTCTGTACTAATGGTAGCCAGCCTCAATTTCAGACTTGGCCCCTCTACACACCTATAAGCCCAGCACAGGTGGCAGCCATAGGTGAATTGTTTGGTGACTCTTACCATATGGCCCCAAAGGTGCTTAGGCTGCAGATGAACTTGGCCTGCAGCTGGACCCCCCACAGAGGACTCTGCCACTGGGCCCCACAGCACACCTACTACATAAAGCCACACTACTGAGACTGGGAGACCTAGAAGCCCTACCTAATACTTAGAAACAGACACAGAGAGGCAGCCAAAATGGGGACAAAGAAGCATGTCCTACATGAAAGAACAGAACAAAGCTCCAGAAAAAGAATTCACCAAAATGCAGGCAAGCAATACACCAGATGTAGAGTTCAAGACACTAAAAAAGATGTTCAAGTAACTTAGAAGAAGGGTAGATGATTCAGTGAGAATGTTAACAAAGAGTTGGAAAACATAATAGGGAGCCAGTCAGAAATGAAGAATACAATATCTGAGATGAAGAGTACATTAGAGGGAATCAACAGAATGGATGAAGCAGAGGATCAAATCAGCAATTTAGAGAATGGAGCAGCAGAGGACACCCAATCAGAAGAGGAACAAGAAAAAAGAATCAAAAAAAAAAAAAAATGAAGATAGTTTAAGAAGTCTCTGGGATAACATCAAATGTAACAAGACTCACATCATAGGGATACCAGAAGGAGGAGAGAGCAAAGAATTGAAATCTGTTTGAAGAAATAATACAGAAAACTTCCCTAACCTGATGAAGGAAATAGACGTACAATCCCAGGAAGTTCAGAGAGTCCCAAACAAGATGAACCCAAAGAGGCCCACACCAAGATACATAATAATTAAAATACCAAAGATTAACGATTAAAGAGAGAATCTTAAAAGCAGCAAGAGAAAAGCAGTTAGTTATCTACAAGAGAGCTCCCATAAGGCTATCAGTCGACTTCTCAACAGAAACTTTACAGGCCAGAGGGCTTAGTATAAAATATTAAAAGTGATGAAAATCCAGAACCTACAACCAAGATTACTTTACCCAACAAAGCTATCATTTAGAATCGAAGGACAAATAAACAGCTTCCAAGACAAGAAAAAGCTAAAGGAGTTCATCACCACCAAGCCAGTATTACAGGAAATGTTGGAGAGACTTATTCAAGAAAATGAAAAATATATATATCAAAAAATATCAGTAAAAAAATGGCAATAACTACATATCTACTTCAATTAGTCCTTCAAATGAAAAAGAATTAAATGCTCCAATCAAAAGATAAGGCTGCCGAACAGATAAGAAAACAAGACCCATATACTGACTACAAGAGACTTGCTTCAGATTAAAACAGATTAAGACTCACACAATCTAAAAGTAATGGGATGGAAAAAGATATTGCATGATGGACCTAGAGGGCATTGTGCTGAGTGGTGTAAGTCAGATAGAGGAAGACAGATGCCATATGATTGTACATATATGTGTAATCTAAAGAATTAAATAAATAAATAAATAAATAACAGAAACAAATTAATAAATACAGAGAACATTTTGAGAGTTACCAGATGGGAGGGTGTTGGGGGGATCAGTAAAAAGGGAGAAGGGGGAAGGATTTAAGAAGTACGAATGGGTAGTTACAAAATAATCATGGAGATATAAAGTGTAGCATAAGAAATATAGCCAATAATATTGTAATAACTATGTACAGTGTCAGAAGAGCACTAGATTTATTGGGATGATCACTTTGTGAGTTATATAGCTGTCTAGTCACTATGTTGTACACCTGAAACATATAATATTTTATGCCAACTATAACTGAAAAATAAAAAATATTATTATTAAATAAATAATTTTCATTATGAGTTCTTCTTTGTCCCATGAGTTATTTGGAAGTATATTTTTAAACTACCAAACAGATGATGAATTTATTAAATATATTTTGGGTTTTGATTTCTAATTTTATTACACTGTAGACTCAGAATATGGTCTGTATAGTAATAATTTATTAGGCAAACACAGGTTTAAAATATTGTATCTTTTAGAAATAGAATATTTTATCAATAGTCATCTTCTATCCTCTTTTCCTCTATCTCTTCTTCCCTTTCTTGCTCCTTCTCCAAGAAATATAAGTAAAGAATTTGAATTATTTTGAAATGACTGTTGGTAGCTGCACTGTGTTTATTTGACCATGACACTGCCCTGGGACTGACCACATGAATCTCAGCTGTTTATAAATGTTATATAATAATAGGGAGCTTATGAGATGTTACATCAGCTTCAAAACAGTTTCTTCCCAAAATCTCCTGACAACATCCCAAGTGAGTCTAAGATGGCCCAAGATCCCACTGTGTCCTGGAGCTTTCTCTTAAGTTGTCAGGATGAGATGAATGTTGCCCAATAATTTAACTATTCTTACTTATGTTGAAAAGTCAACCACAGGAAAATGTACAGAGGATTGTTTTTTGCAGGTATAAAACCACCAAAAAAATTTTTTTTAATTTATTGAAGCAAATGAACCAGAAGAGATTGGTGAAAAATAGATAAACAATGGCATTTGGAACCAAAGTTTCAGGATAGTGCTGTATGAGAATTGTTTCTGTTGTTCTTTAAAATGTCTAATATATATAGGATGTGAATCAAAAACATGTCCACACAGTTTCAAACACATGAACAAAGCAATTTAATTCAGTTATGAAAACTCATTTTGCATACATAATGTCAATTTTATAAATATCTAGAATCATATATCTGTTTAATTTGAGTTTTTTATTGAAAGAAGGTAAACATAGCCAAATTTTATAATGAGGTAAATTTTCAGTCTCTTGTATTAATCTTAATTCTTCCATAATCAGATGAGAGCATATCCAGAGTGATATTAGAGAGGGACCTTGTAAGTAAAATCTTAGAAATAATGCTATGTGCTTATGTCACAATTACTCTAAACATTCTCAAATATACAAGATATTTTCATTGTTTGCTAATACTTCTGTGTCATGAAAGATAGTTAGCAAATAAAATTACAAAAAGAAAATACAAACTATAATATAATGTCAACATAATGTAATATGAACCGAGTCTGTGACTTCTTCCTTATAACATCCTAAAATATAATACATTTCTCAGAAAATGTTGCAACTTGTGTATGTTGTAAAAACACACCAGAAACATCATTCTGAGAGCACCAATGACAACATTGTTAAAACACTCTGAGATTATGCATTTAATATTCTCTGTTAAGGCCTCTCGGTTCCCATAATTTCCCTCAAATAGCATTATAAAGTCATGTTAGGGTAGTCAGATGGAAACAAAACCATTGAAAGTATCCTTCAAAAAAATGAAAAGATGCCAAAAATCACAGAAGGACTTAATAACCATAGTATTTACAATGGAAAATAAAATGCTTCTGCCAGAAACAACACTGTTTTTATTAGCCAGGCTTTTTTTTTTTTTTCATGTTTAATTTGATGTACAGGCTTTTGCCTGGATTTATCATTAAATTACTTTTCTTTCAACCTCCCCTAAGTTTCCTTCCCCAGCTTTTATCAATACTAAATCATTTGAATTTGGTATCAACAGCAATAAAAATAAAGCTAACTTCTATATAGTATGATTGGGTCTAGTTCTCATTGTTTAAACAACCCTAGGAGCTAGATACTACTTTGTCACTTTCTACAGATGAGACAGCTGAGACACGGAGAGGTAATTGCTCAAGGTCACACAACTGCTAAGTGACAGAGCTGAGATTTAAGCCTAGGCAGGCTGGCTCCAAAGCCCATGCTACCTTATTAAAGAATTTATAGAACTCTCAGGGCAGCAACCCAGTAATTTTCATCCAAATTCATCAATTTTGCAAGTCACCAGACCTATTTTCCCTTTGGACAGCTGAATCTATGTTTTAGCATCTGTACACAAACACAAAGGCAGATTAAAACACACACACACACAAAAAAAATTGTTGGTCCTAATTCTGAAAGTCAGTAAAATAAAGTTGTAGAAATTCCATATGCCATTTGATGAGAGAAAGAGCTGAGTTCCAAATGCATCATCTTCTCACCTGCTCTGTAGCGCACTTCTCCTGCCCAGGGTCTCACCCTGGGACTCTCTTTATGCATTAACTCGCTGTGGTGTCTTCTGTCTCCAGTGCAGCAGGCAAAACATCTTCAGCTCCTCCTGTTTAACCCACAGGAGAAAGTCTAGAATCCAGTGCTGACAGCCCTAAACATTGTGCCACAGCCCCAGAGTCAGTCCCACCCTCTTTCCATGATCTTTTGCTCCCAGCATACAAGCATCCCTGGTTCTTCTGCCTTTGTTCAGGTAATTGTCTCTTCTCTCTCCTTCCTTCTCAGCTCTTAAAGGCATTTGCATCCACCAAGGTCCAACTCATGTGCCATCTCCTCCAGGAAGCCTGTCTATCTGCTTTGGTCAGAAATAAAAGATTCCTCCTTTCTATGCTCCTAGACCTTTGAATCTGCCTCAATCAGAGCACTCACAGCAATGTTGGCAACCTTCAAGAACAGGAGTGAGCCTTCAATTGTCTACCACTCTTTCTAAATCACAAACCACCCAAGGGCAAGTAACCTGCTTTATGTGCCTTTATCCCTCAGGATTTATCACTAAATGCTGATTTGAACTATGGGAAGCCGCTGTCCTCAGGCATACTGCTCTGGCACTGCCCCAGCTACCATCTATCTTTCCAGGGAGGCCACAGCACCCTCACTACCACCTGCCCCCTCACCTCTGTGCACTCCCCTGGAGAGCCAAAAGGCACTGGGACACCTGTGCTGGTGAGAGTAGGGTGCTGGGATCATCTGAAGGTTAAGTTTGGGCTCTGCTGATGCACCTGCTCCCTCCCTTCCAAAGGCAAGAAGGAATAGGTCAGATAGTCTCCCCTGAAACACATCAATCCCGTGTACTAATCTGTATGTTTTTTCCCTCCCTTTTCCCAGATTTTGTTTGTTTATGTGTAATAATTCAAACAAGCTTCCAAATGTAGCCTGGCAGGGGCCAAGATATGAACAGCTAAGGCAGCCTCCAGTCAGGCAGGGTTGGACCTGGTCTGGGCCACTTTGGTTATGGCCCCCTATTACATCTCCTCTAGTATCCTTATCTAATACTTCATTCTCCCAAGCATTTATTTATCTCTCTCAGTTGTATTTCATGCAGTTGTACACATGACAGATCAAATATAATTCTAGTCTCTTAAAATGCTCTCAGCTTAGGTGAAATGAGGCATAAATAAACATTAAAATACAATGTTTTGAGCAGTGAGCAGTGTTATACAGAGATTTCTTACAAAGACCCAAAGAAGCATGAAGGCATCTGTCCCTGTCAGAGAAATTAGAGAAAATTTCCTACAGATGGTGGTCTTCTAATTGAAGGACAAGGTCAAGAAGTTACCTTATGCTTAACCATAACTGTCAGCTAGAACCAATTTTGCCACTTTCCATAGCATAAACACACACCCTGTACAGGACACATAATATGCAGAGAACTCACAGAAACCAACAGGACACAGGCCCAGACTTGGAGGGGCCCATGGGTTCTAGGAAGAGAGAAGCATGGCAGACAACTTCAACTCCTATCCAGTCCTTCAGCAAACATTGACCAAACATCATCTTCCTGGCAGATGGGTGATATTAAGGGTAGGATGATGAGTGAACCTGAGAGTATGCCACCTTCCCATGCTCAGCAACATGCAAGGGGGACAGCCATGACTTCAGAGGCATGACCACCTGCCCCCAATGCCGGCTTCTGGGAGTGTGGGGCCTGGCATGGATTGTGTGTGGACAAGGAGGTGTCCCTGGGGAAGTGACTGGTGTGCAGGGAAAGGACAGGAGGTCAGAGAGGGCAGTCCTCAGCACAACCAGGCCAGGATGAATGCAGTGGGGAATGGAGTGTCACAGGAGCTGGAAAGGGTGCCTAGGAGGCATCCTAAACTGCCGAGCGATGTAGCTGTAGAGGAGGGATGGATCAGCTTATAGGAGGGTTGGGTGAAGGTGGGAAGAGGTGTCTATAATAGGCATTGAGAAGGTAAAATTAGTAGCCTTAGGCAAAGAGGGAGGGAGAGAGGGACTCTGGGAAGACTTCATTATTCAATTACATCACTGAGCCCTGAGTTCCTCGAACCCGTTCTTTTATAGCTGCTCGTAGATGTTTCCTTTGACTTGTCCATCAGCTATCCATACAGGCTTCACTAAGGGTTTATAAAGGTAAAACATTCTGGACTTGTGCATATATGAAAATATTTTCTTGGCAGAGATAGGCTAAAATTAGCTCAGGTTTTGTAGGAAATTTTTTTCTAATTTTAATGCCATTTATTTTTTTTCTAATTTTTAGTGCTCAGAGGATTTACTTTTTCATACATTTCATCCATGCTTTCCTGTGTTTTTTTTTGAAGATAACAAAGATTTTTCTCCCCTAAAATTTTTTCTTTTCTAATCTAATCAATAAGCCTTCATATAATTATCAGAACAATGCCTGATTTCCATCACATCCAGCATCTCCTCCCATGAGGCACAGCACATTTTCTTTTCTCTTTATTGATCTTTGAGTGAGCATGGTAACAGTTCAAGTCCTTGTTTGCAAGCAGACAAGGTACATGGTATAGAATAACCAAAATGTCTGGGTTGTATATGAGTTATCTATAACCACATGACAAATGTCCCCAAACTTGGTGACATAAAACAACTATTTTATGATGGTCTCAGTTTCTGTGGAGCAGGAGCTCATACTGGGCACAGTGGGAAAAACTTGTCCTTGCCCAGTCTTCTCCATTCACACATCTGATGTCTGAATTAGGATGACTCAAAGGCAGAGCTCAGCAAGGTCTTTCAACCAAAGCACCTGTATATGGCCTCTCCATGTGGTTTCTCATATCAGGACAGCTTTGTTCCAGGGCTGTCTCTCAAGAGCAAACACTTCAAAAAGACTGAGTGGAAGCCTTTTATGATTTAAGCTCAAAAGTGACACAGCTTCCCTTGTGCCATATTCTATTGATGGAAACAGTCAAATTCTACCTAGATCAAGGTGAGAGCACAAAGATCCCAACTCTTGATTAAAGAAATATCACTGAACTGGAGGTCATATTTGAAAACTGCCACAGGAGGGCACTGGTTGAATGTCAATATTGCTCCTCACCGAGACTGCTGTGGGCTGCCAATTCCCACCCCACCACCAGGTGTCCTTCTCCTTGTGCTGGTCTGAAGCCAAGCTCAGCCCCTCTCCAAACCTAGCCTCTCAGTGGCTGTGGTTTTACTTCCAGTCAAGATGGCAGGGTAGGTAAACATTGTACATGCCTCCTTCCATGACTGCATTAAAACTGCAACTAAATTATGAAGCAGTCAACCTGGAGAACAATTTGAAGAGAACTCTAATAACTGGAGATATAAAGAAGAGACCACGTCGAGACTGGTAGGAGGGGTAGAGATGTGAAATGGGCTGGTCCAACACCCATGTATGCCTGTGGCAATTTTGCTACTAGACAACCAGCTCCAACTCAGCAGGAGTTTCCTTCAGTAGCAATCAACAGGCCTGGGCTTGCCCACCTAGGTGGTGAACAACCAGCCCTGCCCTTAGCTGCAGTATTTTTTGAACAAATCTCAAAGGCTTAAAGGCCCAAGGCAGGCCGCAGCTGGCCTCTTGCAAGTGGCCACAGGCTCAACACTGACAATAAATTTGAATCTGCAATAACGTGGGAACACCATTTAACCCACCCTGATGACTCCCTGAGACGCTGTCTCATCCAACTCTGGAACCGCCCAATGCTCATTCAGATGCTGAGCCTATAAGCAGGTATCCACAGGCCTAGGGGTGCACTGGGTCGTTAGCTGAGCTGCCCCAGGCCCAGTACTGGTGGCAGCCAGACTCAGTTCACTGTGTGACCTCTCCCACGTGCCTCCAGGTCCAGTTCAGGCAGCAACTAAACACAGATAGCTATGTAACTTCTACCAAGTAGCCCTGGGCCAGTCACAGGAAATGGCTGACTTTGGCCTCATGAGAGTCCCTCCCAAAGGGTTTAAGAACCAACACACCCGGAGACTGCCATTAGATCTCAACAGAGCACCAACTGATTAGTCACTCAAGCAGCACACCCAAAGGGTGGTCCTATTACTGTTGGGAGCAATCCTAATCCATAATTGCCCCAGTGGCACTGAGGGAGCCTTGATTCTTTCTGCCAAAACAAGACATTTATAGGCTGTCTACAAGATACCCACATCAGATAGAAAGACACACATACAAACACTGAAAATAAAGAGATGGAAAAAAATATTTCATGCAAATGGAAATGAAACCAAGCAGAGTAGCAATACTTATATCAGACAAAATAGACTTTAAAACAAAGGCTAAAATAAGACACAAAGAAAAACATTACATAATAATAAAGGGATCAATTCAACAAGAGGCTATAACCCTAGTAAACATTTCTGCACTCAATAGGAGTAACTAAATACATAAAGCAAATATTGACCAACATAAAGAGAGAGACTGAAAGCAATACAGCCATAGTAGGAGACTTTAACCTCCTTGACACCAGTGAACAGATCTTTCAGACAGAAAATCAACAAGGAAATAGCAGCCTTAAATGATACACTGAACCAGATGGATTTAATTGATATTTTTAGAATGTTTCACCCCAAATCAGCACTTTATACATTCTGAAGTTCACATGAAACATTTTCCAAGATGGACCACATGTTAGGTCACAAAACAAGTCTCAATAGAGTTAAGAAGATTGAAATCACATCAAGCATCTTCTCTGACCATGATGGTATGAAACTAGAAATCAGTTATGAGAAAAAAAAAACTGAGAAATAGACAAACATGTGGAGACTAAATAACATGCTACCAAACATGAATGGGTAAACAGTGAGATCAAGAAAGAAATCAAAAGATACCTAGAGGCAAATGAAAATTAGAACACAACAACTCAAACTCTATAGGACCCAATAAAAGCAGTGGTTTAACAATGATATCAAGGGAGAAATCAAAAGATACAGTGAGACAATTTTAAAAAATACAATGACTCAAAATCTATGACACATCAAAAGCAGTCCTAAGAGGAAAATTCATAGCAATACAGACTTACCTCAAGAAACAAACAAACGAAAGATCTCAAATAAACAATCTAATCTTACACCTAAAGGAAAAAGAACAGCAACCAAAACCCAAAGTGACTAGAAGGAAAAAATTAATAAAGATCAGAGAGAAAAAAAAAACAAAATAGAGTATAAAAAAATACAAAAAAAAATCAATGAAACCAAGAGATGATTCTTTGAAAGGATAAACAAAATTGATAAACTTTTAACCAGACTCACAAGAAACAAAGAGAAGATCCAAATAAATAAAATCATAAATAAAATAAGAAAAGTAACAGCTGAGTCCACAGAAAAACAAAGGATTATAAGAAAATATGATGAGCAGTTATATGCCAACAAATTGGACAATCTGGAAGAAATGGATAAATTCCTAGAGACATACAATCTCCCACTATTGAATTAAGAAGAAACATAAAATCTGAATGGACTGATTACTACTAATGAAATCGAATGAGGAATCAAAAAACTCCCAACAAACAAAAGTCCTGGACTAGATGGCTTCACAGATGAATTTTATCAAACGTTCAAAGAAGAATTAATACCTATTCTTCTCAAACTATTCCAAAAAAATTGAAGGACAAAAGGTTGCCAAGCTCATTTTACGAGGCCACCATTACACTAATTCCTGAAACAGAAAAAGACATTACAAGAAAAAAAGTCATATGCCAATATCCCTGATGAACATAGATGCAAATATCTTCAACAAAATATTAGCAAATCAAATTCAACAATACATAAAAAGGTCATACACCACAATCAAGTAGGATTTATTCCTAGGATGCAAGGATGGTTTAATATCTGTAAATCAATTAATGTGATATACCACATTAACAAATTGAAAGATAAAAATCATGTGATCATATCAATAGATGCAGAAAAAGTGTTTGAAAAAACCCAGCATCCACTTATGATTTCTAAAAAGTCTCAGAAAGGGAAATTAGAGAAAACATCCCTTAACATAATAAAGGCCATATATAACAAATCTGCAGCTAACATTATACTCAATAAGGAAAAAAAAAAAACATTCTCCTTAATATCAGGAACAAGATAAGGATGTCTACTTTCACCACTTCTACTCAATATAGTATTGGTAGTTCTAGCCACAACAATCAGACAAGAAAAAGAAATTAAAGGCATCCAAATTAAAAAGGAAGAAGTAAAACTATCATTATTTACCAATGACATGATACTATATATAGAAAACTCTAATGAATCCACCAAAAAAAATGCTTGAACTGATAAATAAATTTAGTAAAGTAGTAAGATACAAAATTAATATTCAGAAATCAGTTGCACTTCTATACATCAATAATAAACAATCACAAAGAGAAATTTAAAAAAAAATAAAAATAATTTTATTAACAATTGTATCAAAAACAAAATACCTGGAAATAAATTTAACCAAGGAGGTAAAAGACCTGTACTTAGAAAATTATAAGTCATTGAAGAAACAAATTAAAGAAGATACAAATAAATGGAAGTATATACCGCATTCATAAATGGGAAAAATTAACATCATTAAAATGTCCATAGTACACAAAGCTATCTATAGATTCAATATAATCCCTATCAAAATACCAATGGCATTTTTCACAGAACTAGAACAAATAATCCTAAGATCTATATGGAACCATAAAAGACCCTGAATAACCACAGCTATCCTGAGAAAGAAGAGCAAAGTTGAAGGTATCATGCTACCTGATATCAAACTGTACTCCAAGGCTGTAGGAATCAAAAAAGAAACATTGCACTGGCATAAAAACAGACACATGGATCAATGGAATAGAACAGAGAGTCCAGAAATAAACCCACTCCTATATGCTCACTTAATCTATGACAAAGGCAAAAATATACAATGGTATAAAGACAGTCTATTCAATAAATGATGTTGGGAAAACTGGACAGATATATACAAAAAAAAAATGAAAACGGACCACCTTTTAACACCATATACAAGAAAAAACACAAAATGAATGAAAAACTTAAATGTAAGACCCAAACCCTTAAAACTTCTAGAAGGAAACATAGACAGTAAAGTTTCTGACATTGCTCTTTCTAATATTTTTTTTCTAGTATATCTCCTTGGGCAACAAAAGGAAAAATAAACAAATGGAACTACATCGAACTAAAAAGGTTTTTCATAGCAGAGGAAACTATCAACAAGTGAAAAGACAACTTACTGACTGGGACAAGATATTTACCAATAATACATTTGATACAGGACTAATACCCAAAATTTATAAAGAACTCACACAATTCAACACTACAAAATAAAAATAAACAATCCAGTTAAAAAATGAGCAGAGGATCTGAATAGACATTTCTCCAAAGAGGATATACAGATGTCCAATAGACATATGAAAAGATGCTTAACATCACTAATCATCAGAGAAACGCAAATTAAAACCAGGAGATGTCACCTCACACCTATCAGAATGACTATCATCAACAATTAACAAACAACAAGTGTTAGTGAGGATGTAGAGTAAAGGGAATCCTCGTGCATCGTTAGTGGAATTGCAAATTGGTACAGCCACTACAGATAAGAGTTTGGAGGTTCCTCAAAAAATAAAAATAAAAATAGAACTACCTTACTACTCAGCTGTTCTATTTCTAGGTATTTATTCAAAGAATAGCAATACACTAATTCAAAAAGATATATCCAACCCTATGATTATTGCAGCTTTATTGACAATAACTAAGATATGGAAGCAACCTAAGTGCCCATCAATAGACAATTGGATAAAAAAGATGAAGTACATAGATACAATGGAATATTACTCAGCCACACACACCCACAAAAAAAATGAAATCTTACCATTTGCAATAACATGGATGGACCTAGAGGGTATTATGCTAAGTGAAATAAGTCAGACAGAGAAGGACAAATACCATATGATTTTACTTATAAGTGGAATCTAAGGAAGAAAACAAATGAACAAAATGAAAACAGACTCATAGACATAGAAAACAAATCGGCGATGCCAGATAGGATGAGGGTTTGGGGGCCTGGGTGAAAAAGGTGAAGGGATTAAGAAGCACAAATTGTGATAGTTACAGAATAGTCTCTGGGATATAAAATACAGCATAGAGAATATAGTCAATAATATTATAATAACTATGTGTAGCACCAGCTGACTACTAGTCTAATCAGGAGGGTCACTTTGTAAATTACATAAATGTCTAACCATATTTGTACACTTGATACAAATATAAAATAATATTGAATGTCAACTCTAATTGAAAAATTAAAACTAAAAAATTATTGCGATCAAAACCTAAAAAAGAAAAAGGCCTTTCTGAGGTGCGTACCATGTGCCCCAGATGGACAAGATGGTACCAGCCATGTGAAGAGCTGAGAGAACTACAATTACAAAGACCCTAAATGAGAAAGAGCTTGGAAAATACAAGAACAGAAAGAAGGCAATGAACTTAAAATGTCATTAATTGGAGAAAAATGTTTTGAGATGAGGCCTGATAGCAGAGGGCACATTTCTTCCAAAGACTCAGGCAACAATTTTAAGATTTGTTCTGCCTTTGAAGTCAACACAGAACCAGTCTGTGGAATTAAGGCCAGTATTGTCTCATAAACCTCAGTGCATATTCCTAGTATGGCACTCCTCTTGCTGTAATAGAATGTGTCCACTTTGTGCATTCTTCCAGGAAAAAAATTCTTTCTTTTTCAGTTAGCCATTTATTTACTGTATTTCAAAATTTAGTCATAACACTTAATGGACAATAAGAATAGCATACAAATATGTAAGGCCTCTGATTTTAGCAGGCTTCTGATATTTAACATGATGGATTTTTTAAATAAATTTATTTATTTAAATTAGTTTCAAGTATACAGTACATTATTTAGACATCTATATTGTTCACAAAACAATTTCCCCAATTGTCTTCCAAAAAGATGGAAACAACAACTAATTATTCCACATCTGCGTTTTCAAAAGTGAGCATGGACAAAGCCGGAGTATTATCTCCAGACTATTCGAAAAAGCTCTCAGCACTCTGAGAATTCACAAAGAATATATGAACAATCAATCAGCTACTAGATTATAGCCTATATCTGTATGACTTCCATAGATGGCCTTACAGCCAGAATTTTAGAAAGATCTAGTAAGAAGAAATTCATTCTAACCTTGGTCAGACCAAAGGTCGAGGAAATAATTAAAATTCTTATGACAAACAGGGTTGAAACAAAAATAATACTCAGGTACAGAAAATCATTTAAAAAATGCATATCCCTAAGAGATTGAAGTCAGAGAAAGTGAATGCTGAGCAAATTTCTTCTGCACAACAGCAAAATCTACCATGTCATTGTATCTCCCCACCATCATGTAAGTCTTACTGTTTCTATAAAGGTTAATCTCATCCAGGTTAATCAACCTAAATCTCCCTCTCTTTTTTTTTTTTTTAATTGAAAGCAATTCCTGGCATTCAGTTCAAACCACATGCTCTCAAAATTTTAAAGCATGATAAGAATGAATTCAAATTTTCACATAACTTGGGAACTCACAACTTGGCCAACTTTGCAAATTACAATTGATTTCTGAGAGAGATATTCTGTACTATTTGTTTGCAAAACATTGATGAGTTATATCTCAGAATCATCCTTAAGTTTCTCTCTAATCGTCTTTTATTTACTTATTGAAAAGTAAGATAAGTGTGTGTTGGAAAAAAATGCAAATAATATATAACAGTAAAAAAAAAAAAAACCAAAACCTTATCTTCCTCAAAATCTAGACCCCCAAACTCCTTGCACAATATAACCATCATTAAGTGTTGTGTGCCCCCAAAAATGTCCTTATATATGCAAACCCCTGTGTTCACGTGTATAAGTTTTCAAATCCTTTTCATATCAAATAAGAGCATCCAGTGCCCACTCTTCTGCATCTAGCTTTTCATTGTAACAGTACATTTTGACACCTACAAAACAAATCATTCTTTGTCAAGTTTACATTGTATTTTATTTTATGGAAGAAGCATGCCTACAGGATAATTCTTAGAGGGGCAGTTGTAAGATCCAAGAATCTTTGTTCATTTGTAGGAAACTGCTAAATTGTTCTCCAAAGGCAATGCACAAATGTACACTCCCACCAGAGTGTATAAGAGGCATGTTCCCTCATCTTACCAAACAGACTACTATGAGACAATTTACTCTTTGCTGGGCTGGTAGATGAGCAATTTTGTTGTTGTTGTTGTTGCTGTTGTTAGTCTTCTTTTTCTATGGATTACCTGTGTATATTTTGTCAATTTTTTACTGAGTTGTGTTACCTTGGTGATGGATTTGAAATCCCTGGCTTTATGTTAATGATATGTTCTTTTTCTGACATGTGTGGCAAATATTTTCCCAGTTGAACATTGTCTCTTAATTTAACTTCTGCCATTTTTTTCTTGGTTAATATACAGTTTCTGAGTCTTTTTTGTTTCTTTGTTTTACTGAGAAAAGCCTCACCTACTTTCTTGAGAAACATAAAAGACTGAAGGAAACAAACAGATATGCTTTTTCTGGGAGAAGAACTCTCAGGATATGTTGTATAGTAATATTAATTTATACAATCACAATAAAAATCAAACATTTTCCTTTTTAGAAACTTGGTTTAAATTTTTTTAATATCAACACCATAAGAAAATAAATAGTTGGAAAGAGGTAGTGAAGTTTGCCCTGCCAGATGCTAAAAACTAGAAAATAATTAAAATCCAGTAATTTAGCAACTAAAAAGATATTATAATTTATCAAAATTCCAATGGCATTTTTCACAGAACTGAATTACAACAAATAATCCTAAAATTTATATGGAACCAGAAAAGACCTCAGCCACAGCAAACTTGAAAAAGAAAACGAAGTTGAAAGTATCATGCTATCTGATAGCAACCTATACTCCAAAGCTATAGTAATCATAAAAACTTAGTACTGGCATTAAAAGAGTCACATAGATCAATGGAACGGAATAGAGAGCCAAAAGAAACCCACACCTATATGGTCAATTTATGACAAAGGAGGCAAGAATATACAATGGGGTAAAGACAATCTATTCAATAAATGCCAATTGGGAAAATTGGACAGACACATGACAAAAAGTGAAATTTGACCACCTTCTTTGCATATGCAAAGATAAACTGAAAATGGTTGAAAGATTAAATGTAAGACTCAAAACCATAAAACTTCTAGAAGAAAACATAAGCAGCAAACTCTCTGACATTGCTCTTAGTAATATTTTTTCTGATATACCTCTTGAGCAAGGGAATCAAAAGAAAAAATAAACAAATGGGACTACATCAAACTAAAAAATTTTGCATAGCAAAGGAAACCATCAACAAAACGAAAAGAAAACCTACTGACTGGGAGAAGATATTCGTCAATGACACATCCAATAATGGCTTAATATTCAAAATTTATAAGAACTCTAACAACACCAAATAAACAAACAATCCAATTTTAAAATGAGCAAAGAGGAGGAGGGGGAAAATGGCATATATGATAGAGGCTTTGTTCATCCCTCTTGCTACCACATCAAAGTAGTGACAGAAACATGTATCAAACAGCAAGTAAAGTCACCTGGGATCTATATGAACAAAAGCACTACAACTAGGGATGGAAATAATTTATCAGCCTGCAATGGTAGAAGATAGGACCCAAGGCTGCCAAGTCCCCAACAGCTGAGTGGCTATGGCAGTAGAGCCAGCAGTTGTGACACCTCTTAAAGGGACTATGTCTGCGACCAGACTTTCTCGGTGACGGACCTGCTCTCTCTGAGCACTAATGCTGGGTTAGCTGCACAAGGGGTACTAGGAACTTACAGAAGGACATTGAGTTGTCTGAGTGAGGGCCAAGAGTGAGGCTCTCTCCTGGGTAGAATTGCCAGTGGTATCCATTATTCCTCTGTTGAGCCCTTCCCTCTCCCAGTGTGCAGACACAGCACTGCCATAGCAGAGACATCATCATACTGGAAAACAGAGGTCTCTCTCCCCAAAGGATCTCTAATCACTATGCTGTACATCTGAAATTAATATATTATTATATGCCAACTATAATTGAAAAAAATCATTGAATTATACAATGTAAATACGATCATCTAATTGACTATTATATTTCAATAAAACTGAAAAAAAAAAAATGGGCAAAGAACCAGAACAGACATTTCTCCAGAGGACATACCAATGTCCAAAGACATATGATAATATGCTCAACATCACTAATCATCAGAGAAATGCAAGTTAAAACCACAATGAGATATCACTCCACACCTATCAGAATGACTACCATCAATAAATCAACAAGCAACAAGCGTTGGCAAGGATGTAATATAAAGAGAACATTCATGCATTGTTTGAGGAATTTCAAATTGGTATAGTCACTATAGAAAACAGTATGGAGTTTCCTTAAAAAATTAAAAATAAAACTACCATGTGACCAAGTAATTTCAGTTTCTGAGTATTTATCAAAACAAACTCCACTCATTTGAAAAGGTATATGCACCCCTATGTTCATTCAGTATTATTTACAATAGCCAAGACATGAAAGCAACCAAAGTGACCATCAATAGAAAACTGCATTAAAAAAAGATGTGATACAATGGAATATTACTTGGATGTAAAAAATGAAATATTACTATTTGCAACAATATGGATAGACCTAGAGAATATTACGCTAAGTGAAATAAGTAATACCAAGAAAGACAAATACCATATGATCTCATTTATATGTGGAATCCAAAGAATAAAATAAATGAAAAAGCAAAACAGAAAAAGACTCATAAATACAAAGAACAAACTGGTTGCCAGTTGGGAGGGGTGTTGTGGAGCTGGGAGAAAATGGTGAAGGGATCAAAAAGCACAAATTAGTTATGAAACACTCATGGGGATGTAAAGTACAACATAGGGAATATAGCCAATAATATTGTCATATATATATATATGGTGCCAGGTGGGTACTAGACTTACAGTGGTATCACTTTATAAATTATATAAATGTCTAACCACTACAGTATATACCTGAAGCTAATATAAAGTAATTTTGAATATCAATGGTAATCGAAAAAGAAAAAAATAGTAAGTACACTTAATGTCATATTCATCTCTTTATACATGTGTATATATATATGTATATATATATAACTTTACATAAAAACATAAAACATATTTTCTTAGCAGTCTTTTTCCATTTTTATTTTCTCCATCTTTTCTCTTATCCTTTCTCCTTGCAACCACATCCTCCTCCAAACTCATCTCCCCACACTCCAGATGTCCATGCTAACAACCAATTACATCTGCTTCCATATCATACCTGTTCTTGTGTAATTCATTTAGTGATTGTGTATATACATATATTTATTTATTTGTGATGATAGCCAAATAAACAGATAGATGTGATTTTTTAATGATTTATTACTCAAATGGGATCATATTACATGTGCTTTCTTCATT
>NW_006433879.1:1140050-1160597 GCF_000325575.1 Pteropus alecto | reverse complement strand
ATTTTTGTCAGCTGCATAATAGTTTATGATATGAGCAGAACTTGTTTGATTGTTCCCTAATTGAAAGATATTCAGCTAATTTCCAGTGTTTAGTCTTTATGAATAATGCTGTAATAAGCATGTTTATCCAAAGATCCTTATATATAGTACTTTCAGTTTGTGGGACATGAAACTTATCTATACATTTTTTAAATCTTTTTATATTATTATTACAGGAAAGGTCATGGATTATGCTACAAAGAATTTTTACTTGTTTAATTGAAAATTTATTTTCATATCTTTTTCAGGTGACTATCAACCTGAATATATAAAATTTATGGATCACAGTCTTCATGTCTCATACTCTTTAGTATTTTGTCCTTAAATATAGTTGAGATAGTTTGAAGTGTGGACCCTGAGAAAGAAGGCACCTACCAGGAAGGACTTCAGGTGGCTAACTGGGTTCAAATTTTTAAACAGAGTCTAGCAGCTGTTTCTAAACAGGGGACTCTCATACAAGCTGTTCTCTAGGGAGAAGCCTGCACTAAACTGCCACCTGTATTGAACTGCCTGCCTACACTGCGTTCTTGCTGTCTGAACCAACTCTTATAGAGGAATTCCTGGAATAATAATTTCAACCAATAGGACTGAAACTTTTCCCATGCAATCAGAGCTGCACAGCTATGTCTCCATTAGCATCTTCACCAACCAATAAGAACAGCTTCACTCCAACCATCAAGACAGTGCTTTTTGGACCAATCAAACTGTGAGGATTTGGAGTACTCATTTGCATGAAGACAGACCTATCAGAGACTTCTGTCTGTATAAGTCAGCTCCCCTCTAGCTCAGGGAATGCACTTTCCCTTTCCACTGAGGACCGTGTTTTCTTGGCTGGAGCTGAAATACCTAAGACATCTCAATGGACTAGAGCAGAGCAGGAAAGAATGGAGCAGAACAGGATAGAACAGAGCTGCCTAGCTAGAGATGGGCCAAGCTCCAGGGCCACCTCACAGATGCGTTGCTTCGTAATTGAGCTATAACATTATTGAGCTGTTCCACAGCCATGCTATTCCACAGCTGTGCTGTATCACATTTGAGCTGTCTGTACTGAATAAAATTTCCATCTTCACCACACCCCAAACTGGAGATTTCTTTTGATGTTGAATAGGCACTAACAACCATCAGTTGACAGAAACACAATGATCTTTTTCCCCCTTGTAAATGATTTTCTTATTCCTGGGTGTTTAGAGAATTTATATTCATTTTTGTAGTCAATTCCACAGAATATGTCTTGGTGCATTATTACTTTTTATGTATTGTTTCCTAAGATATGATAAGCACTCCTGATCTAATAATGTTTTTGTCATGTAAAGAGATATTTTTTTAATTCTTCCTAAATAATAATTTTCTGTTTCGGGGTATTCTTTTCTCTATTTCAAGTACATCTACTAATTTGTATGATGAAACACATTTGTCTGTCATTTGTACTTACCAAAGTATCCAAATTACTCTTTCTTTTACATCCTATGCAATTTCTAATATTTCAGTTCCATTTCTTTTTGTTTAAAGACTTTTTTAGAGCAGCTTTAGGTTTACAACAAAATTGTAAGGGAGGTACAGAGATTTCCCAAACAGACCCTGCCCCTACACATGCATAGTCTCCCCCATTATCAACATCCCCTACCAGAGTGGTACATTCATTACAACTGACGAACCTACATTGACACATCATTATTACCCAAAGTCCATAGTTTACATTAGGATTCACTCTTGGTGTTATACATTTTATGAGTTTAACCAATGTATAATGACATACATCTACCAGTATAACACCATAAAGAGTGTCTTCGCTGCCTTAAAAATCCCATGTTCTACCTATTTATCCTTCCCCTCTCCTACCCCTAGGAACAACTGACCTTTTTATTGTCTTCATAGTTTGGCCTTTTCCAGAATGTCATGTAGTTGGAATCATATAGTATGTAGCCTTTTCAGAATGGATTCTTTTATCTAGTAATATGCATTTAACATTTCTCCATGTCTTTCACAGCTTGATAGCTCATTTCTTTTAGAACTGAATATTCCATTATGTGGATGGATGTACCAGAATGGATAATTCACTTACCAAAGAACCTCTTGGTTGCTTCCAAATTTTGGCAATTATGAGTAAAGGTTCTATAAACATCCATGTGCAGGTTTTTGTGTTGACATATTTTCAACTCATTCAGGTAAATATCAAGAAGTGCAATTGCTAGATTGTATGGTAACAGTATGTTTAGCTCTGTAAGAAACTGCCAAACTGTCTTCCAATATGGCTGAATTGTTTTTGCATTCCCCCCAGCAGTGAATAATAGTTACTAATGTTCCACATCCTCTCTACCATTTGATATTGTCAGTGTTACGGATTTTGGCACTTCTAATAGACATTTCTGTAGTAGTATCTCATTGTTGTGGTATCTTATTATATGCTTATTTTCCATCAGTATGTTTTCCTTGGTGAGTTTAAAGTTTTTGGCCCATTTTTTAATCAAGTTGTTTGTTTTCTTATTATTGAGTTGTAAAACTTCTTTGTATATTTTGGATAACAGTTCTTTATCAGGTGTGTATTTTGCAAATATTTTCTTCTAGCCTGAGGCTTCTCTTCTAATTCTCTTAATATTGTCTTTCGCAGAGCAGAAATTTTTAATTTTAATGAAGTCCAGCTTATCAATTATTTCTTTCATGAATGGTGTCTTTAGTATCGTATCAAAAATGGTATCACAATACCCAAGGTCATCTAGGTTTTCTCCTGTGTTATATTCTAAGAGTTTTATAGTTTTGCATTTTACATTTAAGTCTGTGATGCGTTTTGAGTTAGTTTTTGTGAAGGGTATAAGTTCTATGTCTAGACTCATTCTTTCACATGTTGTTCTAGCATCATTTGTTGAAGAGGCTCTCTTTGCTCCATAGTATTACCTTTGATTCTTTGTCAAAGATCAGTTTATTAAATTTATGAGGGACTATTTCTGAACTATTTATTCTGCTCCATTGATCTATTTATCTTCTGTTGTCAATACCAAGCTGTCTTAATTACCGTATCTTTATAGTCAGGTAATGTCAGTCCTCCAACTTTGTTCTCTTTCAGTTTGTGTTGGCTTTTCTGGGTCTCTTCCCTCTCCATATCAACTTTAAAATTAGTTTCTCAGTACCAATAAAAATATCTTGCTGTTTTTTTTTATTGAGATTGCATTGAATCTATAAATCAAGTTGGGAATAACTGATATCTTGGCAATAGTGAGTCTTCCAATTCATAAATATGGAATACTGCTCCATTTTTTAGTTCTTTAATTTCTAAGTTTTATAGTTTTCTTCATATAGATCTTGTACATATTTTGTTAGATTTACGCCTAAGTATTTCATTTCAGAAGGGTGATAACATAAATAGTGTTGTGTTTTTAATTTCATATTTTGCTTGTTCATTGTTGGTATGTAGGAAAAAAATTGACTTTTGTATATTAACCTTATACTATATCCTGCAACCTTTCTACAATTATTAATTCCAAGAGTCCTTTGTGGATCCTTTCAGATTGTCTACACAGACTATCATGTTATCTATTAACAAAGATAGTTTTATATCTCCCTTCCCAATCGGTATATATTTTATTTCCTTTCTTGCCTTACTGCATTAACAAGAACTTCTAGTACGACGTTGAGAAGGAGTGGTGAAAGGAGACATTCTTGCTTTGAACCAGATCTTAAGAGAAAGCTTTGAATTTCTCACCATTAATTATGTTAACTGTTGGATTTTTGTAGTCTTTATCAAGTTAAGAAAGTTTCCCTTTAGTCTTAGTTTACTGAGAGTTTTTATCAAATTTAGATTTTGTCAAATGCTTTTTTGCATCTATTGATATGATTATGTGATTTTTCATTTTTAGTCTGTTAATGTGATGGATTACATTAATTGATTTTTGAATATTGAATAAGCCTTGCATACCTGGGATAAATCTCATTTAGTCATTCACTGTATGGTTCTTCTTATACATTTTTGGATTGATTTGTTAATATTTTGTTAAGAATTTTGGCATCTATGTTCCTGAGAAATATTGATCTGTAGTTTTCGTTTCTTGTAATGTCTTTGGTGTTAATAATTCTGGATTTATAGAATGAATTAGGAAGTATTCCCTCTGCTTCAATTCTCTGAAAGAGATGGTAGAGAACGGGTATAATTTATTCCTTAAATCTTTGGTAGAATTTACCAACAAACCCATTTGGGTCTCATGGTTACTCTTTGGGAAAGTTATTACTTACTTTTTATTCAATATCTTTAAGAGACATAGGCTTATTCAGATCATCTTGTGCGAGTTTTGGCAGGCCGTATTTTTCAAAGAATTGGTTCATTTCCTCCAAGTTATCAGGTTGTGGGCATAGAGTTGTTCCTAGTATCCATTTATTATCCTTTTAATTTCCACATGCAGTTCCATTTTTGACAATGTCAATTTTAATGAATCCAGTAGTCTTGAAATGCTGTAATTGTTCTCCATTTCTTAATTCTTCTATTTTATTCTTGAATCTCTAAGAGGTCATGGTTGTACTTCTTTGAAAGTGTAAGTATTTATTTATTTTTATTATCTTATTTGGTTAAGATATTTAGGTATCTTACTTAAGCAAGTGTTCTATCAGAGGGATTTTTATCAGTATTCTGCAAGCTGCACTTTTAAATTTTTTAGAAGTATAGAATGTTTTCATTTTGTTTTAGTTTTTCTTTCAGCATTCATCTGAGGCCTGGTTGTTTGTTTGTTTATTCATTTGTTTTTCCCAAAAAGGTTTAAATAGATTATCCTTTACTTTCCTTGCTGTTTATTTGAAGTGTTTGGAATCCCGTTTCAATTTATCTATTGGCCTTTTAGCAATCCCTCATTACACTATATTTTTAGTGATTGCTCTAAAAATTACTACACAGTTCCTTAACTTTTACAACTTACTTAAAGTTAATATCGTACCACCTTACATAAAATGTAGAAGCTTGTGACCATATAGAATTTGGACAACATTTGAATCCTCCCTTTAAAACAGAAATTTGAGTGCTTGAAGTTTATGCTTTTTTGTTTTTCTTTTTGTGTTTTTTCATCTTCTACCAATCTAAGGAAGAACAAAAAGGAAAATTCTCTATCATGAGTATTTTTCTTAAATTCAAAAAGAAAACAATTTTTTCAGTTCATTTCCTTTCATTTCTTAACCTTTCATGGACACATAAATGCAAGCATGAGTATTTCCACATTTACACACACACACACCCCTATTCTATCATACACCTATACAAATGAGAGATTTCTTACAGCATATTTATGTTTTCAAAGACTGTTGTCATATGGATATCAATAAGAAAATATTTTAATCTTCACAGACTTATCATGATGAGGAGCTTGTCACCAAGAGCCAAGTAAAGTGGAAAACTACAGTATCATATGTTATGCTTTGGGTCGCAGTTTTATGACTAGTTAATTCCCTCAAATCCATGGTTGTTCTGGTTCTAGGAAGTGCTGCACTTAAGTATGTGAAATATCCCAACAGAAGTTTAATTTGGCCTCATATACCCACAATGATCAGGAGACTGGCCTCTGTTTCAGATGACCAGCTTTGCTTGGCAGAAAATGTCTAAGTGTGAGTTGTCCTATGCTAGAGCACAGGCATCAGAGAGAAAAAGACAAAGTCACTGGCTCTGCTCTGGGCTGGTCTACAAAGACAGAGGTGCTCTCTGGGATAAGCAAGCCTTTGGAGCCATGTTCTTCTATTTGGAACTCTCACAATTTTTGACAGCAAAAGGTTTCCAACTATACCCCATATGCCCTCTAGATAGGTAAGAGGTAGCATCTCATGTTATTGAGATGCTATTGGCCATCAGAACCCTCGATAGTTATTGAACCAATATAACAACATCGAGTTTTATTTTTAGGCAATTACTCGTTCATTGGAGAAAGCATAATGAGCAAAACGATTTTTCTTATGGTGACAGTTTAACTTCTAACATTTTCAGAGGTTGTCAATATTTTCACAGGTGTCCTATTTCCTCATAAGAACAAGATTGTCAAAGTCCCATTAGTTAGCTTTCCACTTCAATAAATCCCTCATTCTTTTTTCTTTCCCTTTCTGCCTCTTTTAAATTTATATAAAAATTTTTATATAAAAGAAATACATGCTCAAAGTAAAAAATTCAAACACTGTGGAAAAGTATAACACAAAAAGGAAAAGATCTTCTGCCTCCAGCCCCTGCACTTCCAGAGGCAACCACCACAAACATTGTTTTCTTTTTAGAATTTTCCCTTCATAGACCAGAGAAACATAGATTGATAGATTAATTAATAAGATGGCCAGATAATGATATATTTAATGCTCTATTACTTGATTTTTCATACTTATTATATGTTAGATATATTTTCCTAGCAGTTCACAAACAAGTTTTAAAATTTTGCACTTTTAAGTTTCTTTTCATTCTCGAATGACACTCTTTTCTGTTTTGGTCTTCTATAAACGTGTCCCAAGCTATGACAAAATTAATCTCTTTTTTTTTTTTTAAGCTATATTGATTCATGGGATCTATAAATTCTTTTTTTATAGATCATTGAAACAATTATGTTTCATGGACATAGCTCAAGGCTGGGGCAAAACAGCACCCTCCCCTGCCCCTATGAACTGGGTATTCTGGAGATTTCACCCCTCAGCCTGACTAGCTGACCTTTGTTGATTTTACTTGAAGCTATTATTCTAATTGACTGGGTCCTGGCTGACATCTGGATGTGTTTTATAACAGACTGTTTTCATAATTCCACAAAAAAGTTCTCAAGATTAATGCTTGTTTATTTTCATCTTCAATTAGACCTTAAATAAACTGCAGCCAGTCGTAGCAGAACTCCTTACTGGAAGCCATTTTATATAACTGAAGGGGATGGTAAATCCATCAAAACTTGAATTTTTGTTGTTTTAATACCTCTTGCCAATCGAATATTATTCTGAAATGACTATAAAGCCAACCAACAGCAAAATACTTAGGAACATTTGCAGGTTTGTTGCAGTGGAAGCAACCAGATGTAGGAATAGAATTTGCAGCTATGTACTCATGCACATGTACTCCTATTGTCTCTCTACTCAGGAGTACATGTGCAACAGGAGCACATGTGCACGAGCACATGGATAACCAACCGAGCACATTGGCAGCAACATATTTTATTAGGATATGTTTTATTCTCTCTGTTGTATTTTTTTCCTCCTCCATATGAAGATTTTTTTCTTTGCTTTTGAGATTATACTTTTAAAAACAGTCAAGACACCCAGATTTCTAATTCAAGGTGTTAATCCAGGGTTTTGTTTTTGAATACCTAGGATCATCGAAGGAATTAATTAGCTCTTCCTGGAGGAAAAAAAAATAGAGGGAGAGAGACAGAGAGAGAGAATTAATAAGGAATTGATTATCAAAGTTGGGAAGTCCCAAAATCTGCAGTTGGCAAGCTGGAGACCCAGGAGATCTACTAGTGTGGACTCAGTCTGAATCCAAAGGCAGGAAAAGACCAATGTCCCAGTTCAAGGCAGTTAGACAGAGGAGTTCCCTCCTACTCAGTCTTTTGTTCTAGTCAGGTCTTCAACTGATTAGATAGGGCCCCTGCACATTAGAGAGGGCAATTTGCTTTACTCAGTCTATTGATTCAAGTGTTAATCTCAACTAGAAACACTCTCACAGACATATCAGAATAATATGTGACCAAATATCTAAGCACCTTATGGCCCAGTCAAGTTGGCACAAAAATTATCACAACTTGTATGCCCATAAATGTTAATGCAGCATTGCAGTTTATGTTCATTTCTGGACCCGAGGTACATAAATAAATCCATAGACAAACAAAAGAGTATTGTGCAGCTGTAGCAACGCAAGCAGGAAGACACAGCAAAGGAATATGTTTTCCCATACCACAGGAAGAACTCAAACCCAGCATCCCATTCAGGAATATCCTAGAATATGTCAAAACTTTGCAGTGAAAGCCCTGTCTAACACAGGAAGGGTCACCCTCCCATTCCTGATCCTTTAATTTAACCCAATCCCTGACTGGAACTTACAAGCAAACCACAAAAATAAATGGTACCAAGACCTTTGCTTCTTCAGCTTATCCCAACCCACCTAGTCTTACCTTATCCTTCAGGCTCAAAAATTTCCCTCTCTGCACTCAGGGTGTAATTAGCATTTTCCTCTTCTCCTCTCAGACTCACTTTTGGAGTTTCATGACCTTTAGATTCCCTTTGGACACTAAAGTCTTTATTGTAGCACTTCCTATGTTCTCTGTAAAAGCCTCTTTACCTCAATGCAAGCCACAGAAGGCCTAAGGCTGTGCACAGGGTGGGGATTTAGGCCTTATCATCAGGTAGGCCTATCTTGCAGATGGACCAAACGTCTTGCCAAGTAGTCTCAGAAACTATCTGAGAGAAAGGAACAACGACAACAAAAGAACAATATTTTATTCATTCTGTTTCTCTGAATATTTCCACAATTATCTCTTTAAGATAAATTCATAGTAGAGAGATTGCCAGTCAAAAGCATATGTACTTTCTAAATTTTGTCATATACTGTCAAATTTCCATTCAGAACTGTGTTCATTACATTCACATACGTCATTGCTTATCAGTGTTGTTACTTTTTTCTTTGAGGGTTTCTTTTTTCCTTTGCATATTTTTTTTATTAAATTTATTGAGGTGACATTGGTTAATGAAATTATATAGGTTTCATGTGTTACAATTCAGTAATGCATCATCTGCATATTGCATTGCGTATTCACCACCCAAAGTCAAATCTCCTTTAAGGTTTTTGACTCTAAGATCTTGATTCAAGAACCTTCCCTAATATCCAAAATATATAAAGAACTTATACAATTCAACAACAAAAAAAAACAAACAATTCAATTAAAAAAATGGGCAGAAGACCTGAAGAGATACTTCTCTAAAGAGAAAATACAGATGGTTAATAGACATATGTGAAAAGATGCTCAAGGTTGCTAATCATCAGATAAATGCAAATTAAAACCACCATGAGATATTACCTCATACCTGTCAGAATGGCTATCATCAATAAATCAAAAAACAACAAGTGTTGGCAAGGATGTGGAGAAAAGGGAACTCTCATACATTGTTGGTGGTATTGCAAATTGGTGCAGCCACTATGGAAAACAGTATGTTGGTTCCTTAAAAGATTAAAAATAGAACTGCCATATTACCTAAATTCCCTTCAAGAGATGATTGGATAAAGAAATTATGGTTCATCTATAAAATAGAATATTACTCAACCATTAAAAAAAGAAATCCTACTATTTGCAACAACATGGATGGACTTAGACGTTATTATGTTGAGTGAAATAAGTCACACAGAAAAAGAGAAATACCATATGATTTTACTTATATGCAGAATCTAAGGGAAAAAAAGAACAAACTAATCAAAAACAGACTCACAAATATAGTGGACAATTTGGCGATGGACAGAGGGGAAGAGGTTTGGGGGGCTGAGAGAATGGGGTGACGGATTAAAGAAGTACAAATTAGTAGTTGATAGTTGGTCACGGGGATGGAGAGCACAGCATAAAGAATGCAGTTTAGCATTAATATGATGGTTAGGTGGAGGGCCAGGGGAGGGAGGGAGCAATTGGGGAGATCGTTTTATGAACTGTATAGATATCTAACCAATGTACTGTATATTTAAAACTAATTTAAATAAATAATTTTTAAAAAAAAAAAAGAAGAAGCCTTCCCTATCCCCAGATTGCAAAATTATTCTCCTGGATTTCCTTCTGATGTTTTTATGGTTTTATTATTTTATATTTAATCCAGTAAGAATCTAAATTTATTACTGTTGTAATTTTTATTGTTAGTACTTTGCCAAATAAGTAACTAGTTGTGCTAATATATTTTACTGAGTAATAAACTCTTGCTACACTGATTTAAGCTCCACTTTTGCTGTATTAGAAATCTTCTTGCATACATACATCTGTTTCTGCTCCATCTCTCCCCATTGATCCATCTCCTGTGAGATTAGTTTAATGCCATTCTGATCACTGAAACATTGTGATATGCTTTAATAGCTATTTGGCAATTATCAGACAATTACCCTCTTCCAAAATTTTCTTGGCATCCTTTGCATGTTTCACTTCCAGATAAACTTTAGAATCTTTTGGCTAAGTTCTGAAAAAAAAATACATGTGGGATACTGACTACATTTATACAAAGTTTGCATATTAATGGAAATAATTGATATCTGTATGACACTGAATACATTAATCCTGAAGATTATTCTTAAGTTTTATTTCTTAAATGCTATTTTAGATGTTTTGTTAGCAGGCTTATGACATACCCATTAAAGAGATTTAGCAATTTTATATCTTTTTGCTGCAGTTTCTGGAAGAGTTTCATAAAATAATTACATGTTCCTTAAATGTCAGCCACATGTTCTAGGTTATTATTCTCTAAATGGTCTGTAATTGTAGTTCTGATTTTCTCTGTGAAATAAAGAGTTGTTTTTAAAAGTATTTTTGAGCTTCCAAGTTGCTTATCCTTCTGTCATTTATTTCCTGTTTTGTTCTATTTGGGAACACTTTTGAACTTTTCGTGAGACCTGCTTGTACAGTTCTGTAACTTTGTGTGTGTGCCACATCCAATCATCTGTGGCTTTCCTATTATCCCCTTATGTATGTGTGCACTTCCATGGATCTAACTTTATTTCTCATCATTGTGGTCATCAGATTTATACTTGTACAATTTTCCTTTTACTGTAGGAGGATTTTTATGTTATGCTTTAATAGCCACATGGCAATTAGCAACTAATTATTTTTTCATGCAAATTTCTACAACAGCTAATCTGTTCATCATTGCTTCTGTACCATTCTCATCTTTGGTAACTATGTTTTTTCTCTTAAATCTATTGATTTTGTGTCAGAGATTGTTCCCCTTCATAAATTCACAGTACTCTTACATTTTATTGAGAATTCAAATCCAGATTTTCAAATGTTTTCTCCTTTTTCTTGGAGTCAGCCTGTTACTCTGATTCCAAATGAAACCAGGTATGCTGTGGGTTTTCTGTCTGTCCATTTATCCTTACAAAGGGAGGTCCATGCAGTATTTGGAGGGGTCTGTTAGAGTCTACTGGCTTCTAATTAAAATCTCTCAAGCTAAGATGAAAGAATGGAAAAGTCAAGATTTCTTGTCATTCCCTCTTTCCAGGTGAGTTTCTAGTAGTGTATAGGAGGGAGGGATGAATTTAGAATTGGAGATGGCAGTAACAAGAGATTTCAGCTCAGTGCTAAGTGATTTAATTTCCATAATTCTTGGGGAACTGACAAGGCTGCTCTTGTTATGAGCAGATCAGCCCTGTCCCTGTATTCGATTTCACATGGAATTCTCTCTTCACCAAGGCAAATACAAATAGGTGAACAAAAACCATGTAGGGTTTGTGGCCTGCCACCGAAAGTCTTTCCTGGGATGCACAGGCTTTGTGTGGGCCTCATAAGCTGAATATCATTGTTTGCTGTCAAATTTGCCCCCCCCCTCAAAAAAAAAAAGCTTAGACTATGGCCGGCTGCCTGGGAATAGGCTTGCCATGAGTAATTTGTCAGTTGGGTGGGGAGGGGTCTCAGGGAGACACGAGGCTGTCAGATTTGCTGCCAGTGCTGCATCTGTGGGCTCCCACTAAAGTCAAAGACCACAGTGAAGCAAGCTGCCATCTGTGTCAAGCCTGCAGAGCCCCTCGATCTTCCCATGAGATACTGCAGCTTGTGCTGGCAAAAGTGGTCTACCAACACTGTCTCCCCTGAAAAGTGCATATCACATGTGCCACACCAACTGAGGTCTGTTGCCTGAGCAAAATGCACAGCCCAAAAGTGGACAAAGCAGGAGCTGCTTCCCAGCAATGAGCCACCATGGGCAATTTGTGGGTTGGGTAAGGTGGAACCTCAGGGAAACATGGAGCCATCAGGCCAATGCAACATCAGATTTCTGCCAGTTCTGAGTCTGCAGCCTCCCACAAAAGTCACAGATCACGACATCCAGTTGTGTCCTTAGCAAGTCCTGTGCAACTTTCAGAGAAAACTCCAAGACCCACACCAGTGGCAGCTAACCTTCATTTCTAGTGTGGCTTCTTGAGGCAACAATAAACACAGCATCTTTGGATTGCTTGCTTAATCTTAACAGGCAGCTCCAGAGGGCCACAGGCTCAGGCTAAACTTGGCCCGCAGCTAGACTCTTCCCAGGACTGTGCCATTAAACACCTACTACTCAAAGCCACACTAACAAGACCAGGAGACTTAGGAGCTTTGCTTAGTACATAGAAACAGACACAGAAAGGTAGCCAAAACTGGAAGGCAAAAAAGTAGAAACCATATAACAGAGCAGAACAGAGATCCAGAAATAATAGAGTCAAGCAATCTAACACATGCAGAGTTCAAAATACTGGTTGTAAAGATGCTCGAAGAACTGAAGGGAAGAGTAGATGAACTCAGTGAGAACTTTAATAAAGAGATTTAAAAAAACATAAAAATGAAAATGGAAATTATAAAAGGGAACCAGTCAGAAATGAAGAATACACTATCTGAGATGAGGAGTACATTAGCTGGAATAAACAGAGTGGATAAAGAAGAGAATTGAATCACTGATATGGAAGATAGGCAAGCCAAGGATACTCAATCAGAATGGCAAGAAAAAAAGAAGCCAAGACTATATTAATAATTTAAGAAACCTATGAGACATAATTAAATGTAAAAATATCGGTGTTTTAGGGGTAACTGAAGGAAAACAAGAATTTGAAGAGTTATTTGAAGAAATAATGATAAAAACTTCCCTAACTTGGTGAAAGAAATAGACATACAACCCCAGGAAGCTCAGAGAGTCCCAAAAAAAGGGGAAACTAAACAGGCCCACACCGAGACACATCATAATTAAAATGCCAAAGGTTAAGTACAAACAGAGAATCTTAAAAGCAGCAAGAGAAAAGCAGTTAGTTACCTTCAAGGGAGCATAAGACTGGCAGCTGATTTCTCAAAAGAAACTACACAGGACAGAAGGGCTCAGCATAAAGTATCCGACATGATGAAAACCCAGGATCTACAATCAAGAATACTTTACCCAGCAAAGCTATCATGTAGAGTTGGACCGATAAAGAGCTTCTCAGACAAAAATAAGCTAAAAGAATTTATCAGCGTCAAGCCAGTATTACAGGAAATGTTAGAAGGACTTCTCTAAGAAGAAAAAAATGTATTAAAATTATGAATAAAAAATAGTAATAACTACAGTCCTATCAACGATTATGTCAAATGGGAAAGAATTAAGTGCTCCAACCAAAGGATAGGACAGCTAAATGGATAAGAAAACAAGTGCCCTACATATGCTGCCTACAAGAGACTCACTTCAGATTAAGAGACACACATAGACTAAAAGGACAGGGATGGAAAAAGATACTGCCTTGATGCATCTAAATACACTAAATGAAGTAAGTCAGATAAAGACAAATACCACATGATTTTATGTACATGCAGAATCTAAAGAACAACATAAACAACAATAACAATAAAAATGGAAACAAACTCATAGATACAGAGAATATATTGAGGACTACTACATGGGACGGGGGTTGGGGACGTGGTAAAAAAGAGCAAAGGGGTTAAGAAATACAAATGGATAGTTACAAAATAGTCATGGAGATATAAAGTTTAGCATAAGGAAAATAGTCAACAATGTTGTAAAAAATATGTAAGGGGGAAGAGGGTGATCACTTGAGATCTTATCACTATGCTGTACAACTGAAACTAATATATTATTGTATGTCAACTATAATTGAAAATATTCATTGAATTGTACACTGTTAATATAAGAAACTAATTGTCTATTATATTTCAATAAAGCTGGGGAAAACAGTCAGAGGGATGTAACATATAGCATAAGTAATATAGTCAATAATATTGTAATAACTATGTATGATGTCAGATGGGTATTAGATTTATCAGGGCGATAAAAAAAAGTCACAGATCACAGCAAGGCTAGCTGCCATTTGCGATGGGCCTACAAATCCCCACAATCTGCCCAAGAGATATGCAGCTTGTGCTGGCAGCAGTGGTCAGCCACTGAATGTCTCCCTGGAAATTTGTATGCCACAGGAGCCGAGGTTCATTTCCTGCCTAGAATGTGAAGCCCCTAGAAAGGGCAGTGCAGGAGTGGCTGTCTAGCAATGGGCCTGCCACAGGCAATTTGTGGATTGGGGGTAGGGGGCAGGCAACCCACATCAGGCCAATGCAGCTTCAGAATTAGCCATGTGCTGGGAAGGTTCAATACAGGCAAGATGGCACTTGTCTGCAGAATGTCCTGGAGGAAGGCCTGACTAAAGAACAATGGTGGCTGTTCCTCCAGCCCTCACTCCAGCACATGCAACTCAGTCTTTCCTCAGTCTTGCACCTTCTCAGCTCCCAACCCTCCACTGGTGCCCAGGGTGCATGTCTGTGGGCAAGAGAGTCTGTGTGCAGGCCCTTTAAGGGAGGCATCTGGGTTTTCAGTTTCCTTCCATCTCACACAGATAACCAGAATCCCCACTGATATTTACAGTCAGATTTTGTGGAAACTCCTCTTCCCAGGGCTGAGACTCTGGCCTAGGCAGCACTATGTGGCTCTATGACCCCTCTCTCCTCCAGGGGGGCCTCTGTAGCCACACTGTCCTTCCTGGTGCTCCATCACCACATGCCGGTGTGGGGCCAGCCTGTTTCACATCTCTACCCCTCTTAATATTCCTGATGTGGCTTTTTCTTTATATCTTCAGATGTATATATTATTATCAATTAGACTTCAGGTGGTTCTCCACGTTGATTATTTTATAAATTGGTTGTAATTTTAATGCAATCCTGAGAGAGGAGGCAAACCTGCTTTTACTTAGTCCACCATCTTGACCCTCTCCCTCTGTAGTCACAGGTATTTCTTTAGTGATTTTCAGAATGCTATCATAGTTAGCTCATTTTCCTTTAGTATAATGTCATTTTAATATTATACTATTTTTCAAATTTTTTTAAGGCGAAGCTGTCAATACATGTATACATGTATACATATATACAGCTAAATGAATTATGTGTTTAAGAATAATTTATATCAGGACATTTCTAGTCAAGATAGCAGAATAAGCAAATGCTGTGCTTGCATACTGTCATGACCACATCAAAATTACAACTAAACTACAGAACAACCATTATTGAAAATCACCTGAAATCTAGCTGAACAGAAGTCCTGTTAATAAGGATATACAGAAGAAGCCACATCAAGACTGGTAGGAGGGACTGAGATGTAGAATGTACTGGTTCCCATACCCATGTGTGGTGGTTGAAAAGTGAGAGGGATATCTCAGCTACAGAGGTCCCTACTGAGGAGTATGTCATCTCAGCCCCACAACAGTCTCCCCAGCCAAGGGTTCCAGTGCCAGGACGAGAAGTCCCCACAACTCCTCACTGTGAAACCAGTGGAGATTGTGGCTGAGTGAGACAGATGGCTGCCAGAGCCCCAGGTGTTTCCTCTAAGGAGCCCATGCACAAACTTACTTGCTAACCAACTCAATCGATCAGAGTTCCAGAGCTGGAACAGTAGCTCGAAATGTACCAGAGACATACGGAGATTAACTGAATTCTCTGGCTTCAGAGAGAAGGTGGGATGGGCAGCTTTCTCCCAGACAAAAGTGCTGGCAGAGGGCATTGTTCCTTTGTTGAGCCCTCCCCACACCTAGCATGCAGAAAGAGGTGGCTGCCATATATGAATCTCCATCAACTTGGCTAACACCATATGCCCCACCCTGATTCCTTAAGACCCCACCCCCTCTCAAATTGCAGATCCACACAAGCAGGATCCAGTGGCTTTCCCATATAAACAGCCTATCTTGGCTCATGCTTCAGACTTTCCTAAAATTTCCAAAAGGTTCATACTCCCCAAACAAGGAAAAGAACTGAACAAAATGGAAATGAGCAATCTACCAGATGCAGAGTTCAAAACACTGGTTATAACAGTGCTCAATGATCTCAATAGGAACTTCAACAAAGAGATAGGACACATAAAAATGGAGATAGAAAACATAACAAAGAATCAGTTAGAAATGAGGAATACAATATCCGAAATGAAGAATACATTAGAGGGAATCGATAGTAGATGAGATGAAGCAGAGGTTCAAATCAGTGATTTAGAAGATATGGTAGCAGAAAACATTCAATCAGAACAGCAATAAGAAAAAAGAATAAAAGAATATGAGTATAGTTTAAGGGGCCTCTAGAATAACATAAAGCATACCAACATTCACATCATTGAGGTACCAGGAGGAGGAGAGAGAGAGAGCAAGGAATTGAAAACCTATTTGAAGAAATGATGACAGAAAACTTTCTTAACCTGTTGAAGATAATAGACATACAAGCCCAGGAAGTTCAGAGAGTCCAAAACAAGATGAACCCAAAGAGGCCCACACCAAAACTCATCATAATTAAAATGCCAAAGGATAAAGACAAAATGAGAATCTTAAAAGCAGCAAGAGAAAAACAGTTAGTTAACTGCAAGGGAGCTCCCATAAGACTACCAGCTGATTTCTCAACAGAAACTTTGCAGGCCAGAACGGATTGGCACAAAATATTCAAAGTGATGACTCTACTCAACTATGCTATCATTTAGAATCAAAGGACAGATAAAGAACTTCCCAGCTAAGAAAAAGTTAAAGAAATTCATCACCACCAACCAGAGTTACAAGAAATGTTAAAGGGACTCCTTTAAGAAGCAGAAAATACCAAAAATATGAATAATAAAATGGTGATAATTACATATCTAGTAACAATTACTTAAATGTAAATGGATTAAATGTTCCAATTAAAAGACATAGGGTGGCTGAATGGATAAGAAGACAAGACCCTTACTATCCTTACTACCTACTAGAGACTTACTTCAGATCCAAAGACACACAGAGACTTAAAGTAAAGGGATGGAAACAAATTTTAAAAAGCCAGGGTAGCAATACTGAAACCAGACAAAATAAATTTTAAAGCAAAGGCTGTAACAAGAGATAAAGAAGGACCCAGTAATCCCACCTCGGTATATTTATCTGAAGAAATGAAAACACTACTTCAAAGGGACATGTGCATCCATATGTTCATTGCAATGTTAGTTACAATAGCAAAGATATGGAGGCATCCATACCAAGTTGTCCATCAACGGATGAATAAATAAAGAAGAGGTAGTACATATATACAATGGAATATTACTCAACCATTAAAAATAATAAAATCTTGCCATCTGAAATGACATAGATGGACCTAGAGGGTATAGTTCAGAGTGGAGTAAGACAAACTAAAGAAAAGCAAATGCCATATGATTTCACTTATGTATGAGATCTAAAGAACAAAATAAGTAAAGAAACAAACTCATAGATACAGAGAACAAAACTGATGGTTGCAAAATGGGAACGATTTGGGGGAGATTGGTGAAAAGGAGAAGGGTTTAAGAAGAATAAATTGGTAGTTATAAATTAGTCATGGGGATGTAAATATAGCATAGGGAATATAGTCGATAATATTGTAATAACTATGTATGGTATCAAATGGGTATTAGTTTTATTAGGGTGATCACTTCATAAGTTATATGTCTAATCACTATGTTGTACACCTGAAGCTATTGTATGTCAACTGTAATTGAAAATTTTTTTAATTATTTAAAAAATAAATGAAAGTTTTTTTAAAAATAATTATATTGGTAATTAGAGTGACTTGATTAGTTAGAGGGGGAATATATATTACCACTGCATTTATGATTGTCAATGTTTGAATTACTAACTCTATTGTGTTAAATTATTAGATTATAATAATTGGTTGATTATTAAAATTAGTTGATTTTACAAGAAGATCAAGGTGTACAACTCTTCATTCTCCAAAGTGAGTCTTATATACAGGCCTTTGAAAATATTTAACTTTCCCTCTATGTTTTAGTAGAAGTGTTCCCTGTAGGATCTGCCTGAAGGTCCAAGAGGACTGGTTGAACCTCTCACCAGCTCTAACTTTGAAAACAGGGAAACCCCTGGTCAGCAGTTAAGAACTTGTGAAGACTAGCTGAAACCAGTTAAAATCAAGATGGTTGTGTAAATGAACTCCAGAAGACTTTAAAATTCATTATAATCTCTATGCTAAATAACATACCTACCAGTGCCATGACGGTTGACAATTGCCATACAATGGCTGGAAGAGACCATAAATGAACACCAGAGGGTAGAACCCTGATTCTAAGAGAGAGTCATGGACTCTTTCTTTCTTTCCCTGAAAAAGCCATGAATATTCCTCCTACCTATTTACGTAAACCTCCCCTTCATTTCTACTATCCAATTATGCTTGCCTTTCCACCACTAAGGGACAAGAAGTTGATCTGAGAGCTGTGCTCCTGCATCTCGATTTTCTGGCCATGTTAACCCTCACTTTCGGTCTGTAGCTGGCTTCTGGACAGCAATTGGGAGGAGGACCCTGCTTTGGGTCTTGGAAAAGGGGACTTCCACCTCTTGGTAACAGAAAAATTGTTCTAAATTCATAATAGAAAAGGATAGGGATCTGTGGAAACATGGCAAAGTGAGAGACATCCCCAGATCTCTCCCCTCAAAACAACAATAAGCTGAACATTTAAAACTCAACAAAACACCCAAACTGCACACCAGCACCTCTGAGCGTGAGATCTGCGCATAAGAGCTACCACAGATCAGAAACTGGGTATCAGGCAGTGGACTGGGAGAAAAAAAGATGCCTCTCACAGCTGCAGGAGCTACCTGGAGGAGGAGGGGAAGGGGAGAAGGAGCGGTGAGTTCCATGAACAACCCTGCCTGGGAAAGCTGTGATCACCTCGTGGCCAGCCTGCAGCAGAGCCAAGTCATCAGGGCAGAAGACAGAGAAGCGGGATGGTAAAAAAAACAACAGTTGATTATTACCGGTCATGGTTTCAAAACCAAGGCTGAGCCGCAGCCCCCAACTCCAAACCCAGAGGGCTCTTTTCCCTGTGCACTCCAAGACCGAACACCATGGAGCCTAGAGGAATCTGAGCAAAGGCTGCCGAGACTGTTGCTAACACTGACAGGGACTGAAACTGCAGGTAGTGAGCATGATTAAATATCAATCAGAAAATAAAAAGGCATTTTTAAAGCTTAATATAAAGCAATGATCCAAGAGGCTTAGATGCCACATACAGGAAACCAAAAGAAAAGCACCTTCATTGCAGCAGGCTAAAGAGAGACCTTTAGATAATAAACCTTCTTTTTGGAAAAACAGCAGAATACACTTCCATTAATGCCCAGGTGGAGAAATAGTCCATCAAACACCATGAACAACCATGGTAACAAGATATCTCAGAAAGAAAGAGAAAAATCTCCAGAATATAAGATTACAGACATAGAAATACGCAACTAAAATGACAGAGACTTCAGGAAGGTACTTCAGTGAGTTCCAAAACAAGTCATATCAACAATTTCAGGACTTGAAAAAACACCTAGATGAGCAGAGCAAGGACATTGAAACCCTCAAAAAGAACCAAATAGAACTTCTGAAGATGAAGAATGCACTGCAAGAGTTGAAAAATGAAATAGCAAGCTTGAGAAGTAGAGCTGACTAAATGGAGGAAAGGATCAGTGATATCAAAGACAGAAATCTAGAAATAAATCAGAAGGAGGAAGAGAGAAACCAAAGAATAAAAAATAATGAAAGAGAAATACAAGAACTAGCTGATACCATCAGGAGAGGAAACATAAGAATAATGGGTATTATCACAGGCAAAAAAAAAAGGAGCAGGAACTAGAAAGCATTTTCAGACAAATAGTGGATGAGAATTTCCCAAAACTAAGGAATGCGCTGGAGCTTGGAATTCAAGAAGTCAAAAGAACACCCAGTTATCTCAAGCCAAAAATGCCTTCACCAAGACACATTACATTAAATTATCAAAAATCAGGGCAGCCAGGAAGAAGGAAATGGTAACTTATTAAAACAAAAACAAAAACAAAAACAAAAAAAAACAATAGATTACCCACGGAGTTCTCAGCACGGACCTTACAAGCCAGAAAGGAATGGAATCAAATATTTAAACTATTAAGTGAAAAGAACTACCGGCCTAGAATAATGATCCAGATAAGCTCTCCTTTAGATATGAAGAAGAAATTAAGACCTTTCCAGACATACAAAAATTTAGGGAATTCTTCACTACGAGGCCTGCACTACAGGAAATTCTGAAAGGAGTCAAGCACCTAAAACAAAATAGCAATGACAAAAATACATAATTAGGAGTAAAGTGACTATCAGGCAAATAGAAGCAGAGGAGTACAACCATGACTAAGAACAGGGCATTATATGCTTAAACAATAAGAGATTTGCTATAGCAAGATAGTATGAACTTGCTATTTGCTATAGCAAGATAGTATAAATCTTGCTATTTGCTATAGCAAGATAGTTTATATATATCCAGCATATATATAAACAAACTGAGATAACAATGACTGAAAAGGGGAGGATTCAAAGATCCAAATTCACAGAATGGAATGTAGATAAGGCACAA
>NW_006433879.1:1117681-1139952 GCF_000325575.1 Pteropus alecto | reverse complement strand
AAAAAAAAAAAAAAAAAAAAAAAAAAAAAAAAAAAAACAGAAACACAGGGACAAGGAAGCAATGGAAACACCAAGCTACCAAAAGCAAAGATAAAATGGCTATAAGAAGACCTCATATTTCAATAATTGCCCTAAATGTAAATGGACTGAACTCACCAATAAGAAGGCATAGAGTTACAGACTGAGTCAAAACACAAAATCCAACCATATGCTGCCTCCAGGAGACACAGCTCAGCTCCAAAGACAAATATAGACTCAAAGTGAAAGGGTAGAAAATGATATTTCAAGCAAATGGCATTCAGAGAAAAGTGGGAGTAGCGGTACTAATATCAGATAAAATAGCCTTCAAAATAAAAAAGGTAAAGAAAGATACTGAGGAACACTTCATAATGATCAAGGGAATCATGTACCAAAAAGACATAACACTTATTAATATCTATGCTCCCAATCAGGGATCCCCAAAATATGTAAAGCAATTACTAACAGAACTAAAAGGAGAAACAGACCAAAACACCCCAATGTTGGATATGGATGGACAGATCATCCAAACAGAAAATCAATAAGGAAATAACATCCTTATATAACACATTAGACCAACTGGACATAATTGACATTTACAGAGCCTTCTATCCCAAAACAGCTGTTTATACATTCTTCTCTACTGCACATGGAACATTCTCAAGAATCAGCCACATACTGGGACACAGAGATAGCCTCAACAAATATAAGAGGGTTGAAATCATACCAACCATAATCTCTAATCATAATGCTTTGAAACTAGAGATCAACCACAAAAAGAAAGCAGGAAGAACCATGAATACATGGAGATTAAACAACATACTGCTAAAGAATAACTGGAACAGGAAGAAATAAAAAGAGAGATCGAGAGATACATAGAAAAGAATTATAATGATAGTACAACATATCAAAATTTTGGGGACACAACAGATCGGTAATAAGAGGAAAGTTCATATCATTACAGACCTATCTTCAAAAACAAGAATGACTCCAAAATAAAAACCTAAGGTTACATTTTAAAGAACTAGAAAAGGAAGACCAAATGAAGCCTAAAGTCAGAAGATGTTTTCATAATCAAAATTAGAGCAGAAATAAAGGAAGTTGAAAAAAAATAGAAAAAATAAATGCAACAAAGAACTGGTTCTTTGAGAAGGTTAATAAAATTGACAGACTCCTGGCTAGATTCACTAAAGGAAAAAGAGAAAGGACACCAATAAACAAATTCAGGGTTAAAAGAGGGGAAATTACAACTGACATCACAGAAATACAACGGATCATGCAAAAATTCTATGAAAAAGCATATAACACCAAATTTAATAACCTAGAAGAAATGGACCAGTACTTAGAAAAATGCAATCTTCCTAGATTGAATTAAGAAGATCTGGAAAATCTAAATAGACCAATCAGCAGTATGGAAATTGAAACAATCATCAAAAACCTACCAAAAAGTAAAAGTCCAGGACCAGTGAATTCTACCAAACATTCAAAGAAGCCTTAATAGTTATTCTCCTCAAAAAAATCGAAGATTAGGCAATACTTTCCAACTGATTTATGAGTCTAATATTACTCTGATACCAAAATCTTGTGAAGATAACACAAAAAAAGAAAACTATAGACCAATATCACTCATGAATACAGATATAAAAATCCTAAATAAGATACTAGCGAACTGAATATAGCAATGTATGAAAAAGATTATACACCATGATCAAATGGGCTTCAACCCAGGGGCACACGAATGGTTCCACATACACAAATCGATTGATGTGATACACCACATAACCAAATTAAAAAATAAGAATCATATGATTATATCAATAGATGCAGAAAAAGTCTTCAACAAGATACAGCATCCATTTAGGATCAAAACACTTATCAAAATCAGTATAAGAGGAAAGTACCTTAACATAATAAAGGCCATATATGACAAACCCTCAGCCAACATTATACTTAATGGTGAAAAACTAAAAACCTTCCCTCCAAGATCAAGAACAAGGTAAGACTGTCCACTATTGCCACTGTTATTCAATATAACATTGGAGGTCCTAGCGAATGCAATCAGATGAGAAAGATATAAAAGGTATTCGAACAGGAAACAAAGAAGTCAAACTGTCACTATTTGTGGATGACATGATTCTCTAAATAGAAAACCCTAACGACTCCACAAGAACACTACTAGAAATAATAAGCAAATACAGTAAAGTTTCTGGATACAAAATCAATGTTCAAAAATCCATAGCATTCCTATATTCTAATAATGAAGTGTCAGAAAAAAGTAGTAGAAAAAATCATTCCTTTTGCAATTGCAACGAAAAGAATAATATACCTAGGAATAAATCTAATGAAACAGTGTAGGACAATGAAAACTACAAGACCCTATTAAAAGAAATCGAAGAAGATACAAAGAAATGGAAAGATATTCTGAGTTCTTAGGTGGAAGAATCGACAGAGTTAAAATAACCTTATTACCTAAAGAATTATGCAGATTTAATGTAATCTCTATCAAAATCCCATCAGTATTTTTTACAGAAATAGAACAAAAAAATCATCAGATTTGTATGGAAGCACAAAAGACCCAGAATTGCCAAAGCCATCCTGAGAAAAAAGAACGAGGCTGGAGACATCACTTTGCCCAACTTCAAATTATACTACAAAGTGTCAGTAATCAAAACAGCATGGTAATGGCAGAAAAACGGACACATGGACCAGTGGAACAAAATCAAGAGTCCAAAAGTAAACCCATTATACTACAAAGTGTCAGTATTCCTATGGGCAAATAATTTTCAACAAAAAAGCCTAAAACATTCAGTGGAGAAAGGAAAGTCTCTTCAATAAATGGCACTGGGAAAACTGAAAAAGAATGAAACTAGACTGTTGTCTATCACCACACACCAAAATTAACTCAAAATGGATTAAGGACTCAAATAGAAGACCTGAAACAACAGAACGCCCAGAAGACTTGAAACAATAGAATACACAGAAGAAAACATAGGAACTAAATTCAAGAACCTTGGACTTCAAGAGGATTTTATGAATTTGACCTCAAAAGCAAGGGGAATAAAAGCTAAAATAAATGAATGGGACTACATCAAACTAAAAAGCTTCCACTCAGCAAAAGAAACAATCAACAAAGTAAAGAGACAACCATCCAAATTGGAAAATATATTCGTAACACCTCCGATAAGAGACTGATATCCAAAATATACAAAGAACTCATACAACTCAATAACAACAAACACTTCTCTGTAGAGAACATACAAATGACCAACAAATATTTGAAAAGATGCTCAACATCACTAGCTATTAGGGAAATGCAAATCAAAACCACAATGAGATCCAGCAATCTCTCTACTGGGTATTTATCTCTAAAGACTTAAAAACCCATATCTGAAAAGATATTTGCACATCGATGCTCATTTTTCACAATGCCCAGGACATGAAAGCAACCGAAGTGTCCTATGATAGATGATTGGCTAAAGAAGCTATGGTACATATATACAATGGAATATTACTCAGCCATAAGAAGAGATGAAATACTGCCATTGCGACAACATGGATGGACTTCGAGATAATCGTGCTATGAGAAATAAGCCAGACAGAAAAAGTTGAAAATCAAATGATATCACTTATATGTGGGATATAAACCTAAAAGCAACAAATGAACAGGACAAACAAACAGAGACTCATGGACGTAGACTACAGACTAGTGGTTAACAGAGGGTAGGGGGTGGTGGAGGAGGGGGTAGGTAGATGGTTAAAGGGGGTCAAATGTAGGAGGTTAGGGGGAGAAAGAAGTGGGTAAAGGGGTCAAATATATGGTAGCTTAAAGAAACTGGACTTTGGGTGGTAAACACACAATAGAATATACAGATGTCAAATTATAATGTACACCTGAAAATTATATAATTGTATTAACCAATGTTAGTTACCCAATAAACTTAATTAAAAAAAGAAAAAAGAAGAAAAAGAAAATTATATACCATTTAACTACCTAGAGGAAAATGATAATTTGACAATTTTTGTAAATATTTTCCAAATGCTCAGAATCATGATACTATATTAATAAGATATTATTTATGGTATATAGTAACAAACATTTTTTTTGAGATTTTTAGGGTTGTGTTTGTCTGCAAGTAACAGAAGACCCAACTGCTCTGGCTTATCTGTCTGCCATGTGCAGGAAGTAGCCCATAGATGGTATGAAGTTCATGGTATAGAAGGATCCAGGCTCCACTGTCATCCTGACCTACTGTCCTTAGCATAAGCCATCTGTACCACAGCTACAAGGTGGCTGCTGAACTCCCAGGCACTGTGTCCGCATTCCGAGATGAAGAAGAATGATGGATGGTGAGGGGAAGGAGAGAGGGCCAGAGGCACAAGCCTACCTTGTCAGATCATCTGAAATATTTGGTTTTGCTTTAAGCTCCACTTAGTGATTTATTTTTCTACTTAAGGAGCCAGAACTGAATCATATATTAATTCATAGCTATTAATGCATCTGTAGAGTTAAATACCTATCAATAGGCATTTATATTCCAGGATTCTATTAGAACATAGAGGAGAATGGATAATGAGGAAGCAATTGGCTGTTTCTGCCACAGTGGCATGATTTTTATTGTTTGTGTGGTAGACCTTTAAATTGCATAGTACAAGTTACTACTGTTATTGATTTCTTCTACTTAAGGTACACAGGAAAAATACTTCCACACTCTCTTGAAGTTAGTCACAGCCACATGCCTACTTGCAGCTAATAAAGTGTGAGCAGCAGTGGTATGCGTAGTGGTATGTGTAGTGCCCAGGCCAAATGACTGCATTGCAGTGCTTGACTTGAAGCCCTTCCTTGCTGCCACAACCAGGAAGGTAAGTGTCAAGAAGGAGCTGAGTCAGAGTGATCACTGTGAGCAAAGCTCTCTACACATGTAGCACTTGAACAACAAATAAACCATTGCTCTTTTAAGACACTAGGATTTGGGGATGGTTTGTTACCTAGCCTATCTTGACTAGCACAAATTGAGAGAAATTTGTTCAGTGCTCACAATTAAATGTGTTTTGTTTGTTCAATATCAGTGGGACTACCTTAAAACGTAGTGTATGTTTAACAATCCAGCTGCATTTCTTTAAATATACAGGGTTAAAAAATTAATCTACCTTTTATTTAACAGTTTACTTCCTAGGATAATATTGGTTTGGATGCAGTGATAATCTTTAGGGATATGAAAAAAAGTATATATTCTTTGAAGAGTTAAATTGTCTCTTTGAACAGGATGTAGAGGGAAATGTCCCTTAGGGTTTCATGTTTGTGAAGATTCCTTCATAATTCTGAAAATAAGTTAAGTGGTTGTGGTAAAGGGCATGAAGGAAGGACTGAACAAAACACCCATCCTGCCACTTGCCAACTGTTGATCTATGGCAGTCACATGTCTCCAGTTGGGGTCAGTGTCCCTCTCTATAAAATGGGGTCACTTACATTGCTGACCTCAATGAGCTATTGGAAGCACCCAGCATGACACTTGACATAGCATACATACTCTATGAAAATATGTTATCCAATTTTTTTATTTCTTCATAGGCATGTTTATGAAAAAAAAAGGTTTGTATCTGGAACCCTTACCTGGTGCCATTTTCCATACAAATCTAAAATACATGTAGATCTAGTCTCTTCTCCTAGTTTTCCTTTAAAAAAATTTAATCATGTAGATCTAGTCTCTTCTCCTAGTTTTCCTTTAAAAAAATTTCTCTAGTTGCTTTTATATGTAGAATTCTTTAGATTAAGTATCTTAAAAAGTCAAGGTGGTTCTGGGTTGAGAGTTTGATGCTCCTCCTATAAAGGTATGCAGATCCACAGGCGAAAAGTGACTTACATCAGGAGGAAGCAGCACTCTCACTCTCTGGGCCTCCACCACTCAGGAGGGGTTCAATCACACCAGCATGGTAAAGCTGTATATTTGGTAACTTGGAAATTTAGAATTCTATTTGCAGTCTATTGCACTCTGAGGAAACCAAGTCTACATGTGTATATGAATTAACGTGTCCCTTTGGTTACATGTACGATGGAGTAAAAGCAGGTTAAGACCCTGGAAATAAAAAACATAAGCAGACAACAGGGTCCTTAGGGGCCTCAGAGCCTAGCCCAGTGCCAGCTAGCCTAAGTGCTCAATAATGCTGTTTGGTGATCGTGCTAAATGTAAAGCAATCACTGTGGTCTCCAAACAATTGGCATGACAAATTTAGGGACTGAGTCAACTAGTTATGACAATTATGATCCCTTAATGCATGTAGGGAACAAAGTTTATTGCTTGGTTGGGAAGATGGACAGGGCACTGAACTCTGACTTGTTGTAAATGTCCTGGAGGAAATGACCTCTACTCCCCAACACCACCACCACCACCTGGATGCCGGCACTGGAGGATTTGACTAATTAGCATTTGGCAGGTGTCTGGAAAGAGCTGCAGGGCAGCAGTGATGTAATGGCCCGGCACATGCCTCCCCCCACCCATTTCATTGCTGAACAATCCTCCATTTAATTAGGTTGCCAGAAGGATTAGATTTGGTTTTTTTTAATTCCCTTCTGACCCCAATCATGCTACCAGAAAATTCTGTGCTTTTCTTCTCACTTCCACTGCCTCGACAATAACTGTGCTCCAGTTAGAGTTACTATTCCCTAAAGAGTTAGTTCTGTCTGCTCTAGGACCACAGGATACAGGTTCCTCCCCCACCCACAACACTTCCCACACTTTGGGCAACCCACAACTTTGGTTGCTTCTGTACACCAGAAGAATGTGTTTTTTAGTAAGGTCTACTGTTTTCTGAACTTTATAATTTTCAGGTAGTTCCAAAAGTCCTTTTTATTACTTCACAGGTTCTTGGGCTTTAGAGTTAGAAGGCAATTTGGATACTTCAAATGGATGATTTGGTTCCGACATTTGTAGTCTTCAGGATAATCAATTCTATAAATTGTGGAATAAAAAGCTTAGTACATAGAACTGTACAACACAAAGAGTAAATGCTAATATACACAATTGCTTTTAATTATAATAACATATCAATATTGATTTATCAATTGTAATAAATGTATCACACTAATGCAAGATGTTAATAATGGGGGAAACTGGGAGAGGGGTATGTGGGAACTCTGCAGATTATCTCCTCGAATTTTTGTAAACCTAAACTGCTTTAGGGAGTTCTGGTCAACATAGCAGACTAGGTAAATGCTGTGCTTGTCTCCTCCCATTATTGCATTAAAATTACAACTGAATTATAGAACAATCAACCTGGAGAACCATCTGAAGATGACCAGCTGAACATAACTCTTATAATATGGATATAAAGAAGAGGCCACATTGAGACTAGTAGGAGGAGCAGGGACGTGAAATGGGCCGACCCCACACACGCATGTGGCAGTTGAACATCAAAAGGGATATCTCGGCTATGCAAAAGGCCCAGAACACCCTAAGGCCTGAGGCTGCCTGCCCATAAGCTCAGTAGCTTTAACAGCCTTGGACAGTATGTGAATTGGGTGAGGTGGAATTCTAGGAAGTCACTGGGGTGGGGAAAGTGGTTTTCACCAGGTTAATGCAAATTCAGATTTGGTGCCAATGCCGACTGAGCCTATGGCCACTTGAAAATGTCTCAGATCACATTGAGACCAGTTGCCACCAGCCTCAGGCCCACAGACACCCATGCTGGAAGCGCCAGGAGTGTCCCTTATGTGAACTGAGTTTGCCTTCCTTATAGTTGATCCTTAATTGGTGTTGACACATCAGCGGGTGGTACCGACTTTCAGGCTGACTGCTAAAATTGCTCCTGCCCAGAGCATATAAGCTGCTGTGTGGAGGATGACCCCATGGAGTGGGATTCCTCCAGCATGCTCATGTTTCTGTTGAGACCGCTTTTTGGGTGTGCCACTTGTGGGGATAATCAGATGATGTTTGATACTAGCCTCCAAGTGTGTCAGTTCTAGGGGCCCTGGAGAGGTGCTCATGTGCAGGTTAAGGTCAGCTGCTTCCTGTGACCAGACCTAGGCTACCTGGTAAGAGCTACAAAGAGACCCACGTTGGTATTACCTGTGCTGGACCTGGAGGCGTGTGGGAGAGGACACGCTATGAATTAAGGCCTAGGACAGCTTAGCAAAAGGCCCAGAGCACCCTAAGGCCTGAGGCTTGGGTGATCAGGGAAACTGATCCACTTGGCCACACGGGGCACCTCTACATAAGGCATCCTGGCCAAGGCTAGGAAACATAGCAAATCTAAATAAAACAGAGAAACAAACACAGAGAGGTAACCAAAATGAGAAAAAAAAGAAACATGTCTCAGATGAAAGAACAGGAGAAAACTCCAGAAAAAGAAATAAATGAAATGGAGGAAGCAACCTACCAGACGGAGTTCAAAACACTTGTTATAAAGATGCTCAATGAACTTAGGGGAAGAATAAATGATCTCAGTGAGAAATTCAACAAACAAATAGCAAGCAAAAAAAAAGTACATAGAAACTATAAAAAAGAACCGTTCAGAAGTGAAGAATACATTAACTGCAATGAAGGATACACTAGAAGGAATCAACAGTAGATTAGATGAAGCAGAAAAACAATTCAGTGATTTGGAAGACAAGGTAGCAGAAAATACCCAATCAGGACAGCAAAAATAAAAAAGAATCAAAAAAAAAATGAGGAAAGTTTAAGGAGTCCTTGGGGAAAACATCAAGCATAACAACATTTGTATCATAGGGGTACCAGAAGAGGAAGAACAAGAGATTGAGAAACTATTTGAAGAAATAATGGCTGAAAACTTTCTTAACCTGGTGGAGGAGATATACATATACCTAGGAGGCATAGAGAGTCTTAAACAAGATGAACCTAAATAGAATCACACCAAGATCCATCATAATTAAAATGCCAAAGGTTAAAGACAAAAAGAGAAGAAAAAAAGGTTGAAGATAAAAAATAATTTTTTTTAAAGAAGAAGAAGCAAAGAAACAAGCGGCTAGTTACTTACAAGGGAGCTCACATAACACTGTCAACTGATTTCTCAACAGAAACTTTTCAAGCCAGTGTAAATTGGCACAACATATTCAAAGCGAGGAAAAGCAAGAACATAAACTCAAAATTACCTAGCAAAACTATCAATTAAAATTAAAGATTTTCAGAGAGGAAAAAGCTAAAGGAATTCACCACCACCAAGCCAGTATTACAAGAAATGTTAAATAGATTTATTTAAGAAGAAGGAAGAGGAAAACCATAAATATGAATAATAAAATGGCAATAAGTACATACATACCTATCAATAATCATTTTCAATGTAAGTGCTCCTATCAAAAGGCATAAGGTAGCTGAATGGATAAGAGAACAAAACTCATACATATGATGTCTATAAGAGACCCACATAAGATAGAAAGACACACACAGATTGAAAGTAAATAAATGAGAAAAAAGATAGTTTATGAAATGGAAACAACAAAAAAAAGCTGGGGTACCAATACTCTTAGCAGACAAAATAGTCTTTTAAAAAAAGGTTATAATAAGAAACAAAACCAAAAAAAAAGACATTTTTAAATGACAAAGGGAACAATCCAAAAAGAGGGCATAACCCTAGTAAACATTTCTGCATCCAACATAGGAGCATCTAAATATATAAAGCAAATATGGATAGACATAAAGGGAGAGATCAACAGTAATACAGTAATAGTAGGGGACTTTAAAATCCCATTGACACCAATAGACAGATATTCCGAACAGAAAATTAACAAAAAAGCAGCGGACTTAAATGACACACTAGACTACATGGATTTAATTGATATTTTTAGAGCATTTTACCCCAAAGAGTAGAATATATATTCAAGTGTACATGGAACATTTCCCAAGATAGATCACAAGTTAGACCCAAAACAAGTATCAATAATTTTAAGAAAACTAAAATGATATCAAGCATCTTTCCCAACCACAATGGTATGAAACTAAAAATCAATTACAAAAAGAAAACTGAAAAATACACAAACACATGGAGGAAACATAACAGGCTACTAAGCAATGAATGGGTTAATGATGATATTAAGGAAGAAATTAAAAGATATCTTGCACCAAATGAAAAAAAAAAAGACAAAAATCTATGGGACACAGCAAAAGCAGTCTTAAGTGGGAAATTCATAGCAATATAGGCCTACCTCAAGAAATAAAAAAAATTTCAAAAAAAAAACACTGTCTAACCCTATGAGTAAAGAAACTAGAAAAAGAACAGCAAACAAAAACCAGAGTACAAGGAAGTAAATAATAAAGATCAGAGCAAAAACAAATGAAATAGATTCTAAAAAAAAACAAAAAGTCGATGAAACCAAGAGCTCGTTCTTTGAAAAGATAAACAAAATTGATAAATTTCTAACCAGACTCATCTAGGGGGAAAAAAAATAGAGAACCCAAATAAATAAAATCAGAAACAAAAGGGGGAAAGTGACAAATGATTCCACAGAAATACAAAGGATTATAAGAAAATGCTATAAACAATTGTATGCTGACACATTGAACAGTATGGAAGAAATAGATAAATTTCTAGAAACATATAATATTCCAAGATGGAGTCTTGAAGAAACAGAAAATCTGAACCAACTAATTACTACTAGTAAAATCGAATCAGTAATCAAAAACCTCCCAAAAAACAAATCTTGGATTGGATAGCTTCATAGGCAAATTTTACCAAAGAAGAATGAACACCTATTCTTCTCAAACTATTAAAAAAAACTCCAGAGGAAGGAAGGCTCCCAAGCTCATTTTACAAGTCCACCATTACCCTGATTCCCAAACCAAACAAAAGCATTCCAGAAAAAGAAAACTATAGGCTCGTACTCCTTATGAACATTGATGCAAAAATCCTCAATAAAATATTAGCAAATCAAAATCAGCAATACGTTAAAAATATCACGCATCATGATCAAGTTGGATTTATTCCTGGGATGCAAGGTTGGTAGAAAATCTGTAAATCAATTAATGTGATTCACCACAACAACAAATTGAAAGATAAAAATCATATGATCACATCAATAGATGTAGAAAAAGCATTCAACAAAATCCAGCATCCATTTATAACAGTCTCAGCAAAGAGGGAATAGAAAGAACATACCTCAACTTAATAAAGGCCATATATGACAAACCCACAACTAATATCATACTCAATGAGGAAAAGCTAAAAATGTTTTACTTAAAACAGGAATAAGACAAGAATGTCCACTTTCACCATTTTTATTCAACATAGTATAGGAAGGCCTAGCTACAGCAATCAGGCAAGAAAAAGAAATATAAGGCATCCAAATTGAAAAGGAAGAAGTGAAACTGTCTTTGTTTGCAGATGATAGATACTATATAAAGAGTGCCCTAAATATTACACCAAAAAAAACCTATTAGAACTGATAAAGGAATTCAGTAAATAGCAGGACACAAAATCTATTGTATTGTAATACACCAATAACAAACTATCAGAAAGAGAAATTAAGTAAACTATCCCACCTATAATTGCATCAAAAACAATAAAATGCTTAGGAATAAATTTAACCAGGATGTAAAAGACCTGTACTCAGAAATTCTTAAGTTATTGAAGAAATAAATTGAAAAAGATACAATAAAATAGAAGCACATACAATGCTCATAAGATAGGAAGAATTAACATTATTAAAATGTCCATACTAACCAAAGCAATCTATAGATTCTATGCAATCCTTATCAAAATACCACTGCATTTTTCAGAAAACTAGAACAAATAATCCAAAAATGTATATGGAACCATAAAAGACCTCGAATAGCCAAATAAATCTTGAGAAAGAAGAACAAAGTTGGATGTATCCTGTTACTTAATATCAAACTATACTCCAAGGCTATAGTAATCAAAACAGCATGGTACTGGCTTAAAAACAGACATATAGATCAATGGCACAGAATAGAGAGCTCAGAAATAAATCCACGTAAATGTGGTCATTTAATCTATGACAAAGGAAGCAAGAATATACTTTAGGGTAAAGACAGTCTATTCAATAAACAGAGTTGGAAAAACTGGACAGATACATGAAAAAAAAATGAAACTGGACTACCTTTTTATACCACATACAAGAATAAACTCAAAATGGATCACAGACTTCAATGTAAGACCTGAAATCATAAAACTTGTAGAAGAAAACATGGACAGTAAATTCTCTGACGTTACTCTTAGTAATATGTTTTTATATATATCTTCTTTGGCAAGGGAAACTAAAGAAAAAAATAAACAAATGGGACTAAATCAAACTAAAAAGGTTTTGCACAGCTAAGGAAACCATCAACAAACAAGAAGACAACCTACTTAATGGGACAAGCTATTCACCAATGATATATTCAATAAGGGGTTAATATCTAAAATTTATAAAGAACTCATACAACTCAACACCAAAAAACAATCCATTTTAAAAAATGAGCTAAGGATCTGAATAGACATTTCTCCAAAGAGGACATATGGATGACCAATAGACATACGAAAAGATATTCAATATCACTAATCATCTGGGAAATGTAAATTGAAACCACAATGAGATATCACCTCACACCTGTCAAAATGACTATCATCAATAATTAACAACCAACAAATTAGGTGAGGATGTGGATAAAAGGAAACTCTTGTGCACTGCTGGTCAGATTGCAAATTGATACAGCCACTAAGAAAAATAGTTTGGAGGTTCCTCAAAAAATTAAAAATAGAACTACTTTATAACCCAGCAATTGCACTTCTGGGTATTTATCAAAGAAAATCAAAACACTAATTCAAAAAGGTACATGCACCCCTATGTTCACTGCAATGCTATTTACAATAGCCAAGATATAGAAGCAACCTAAGTGCCCATAATAGACAACTGGAAAAAAAAAGAAATGGTACATATATACAATGGAATATTATTCAGCCATAAAAAGAATGAAATTTTACCATTTTCAACAACACAGATGGGGCTGGAGGATATTGTGTTAAGTGAAATAACTCAAACAAAGAAAGACAAATACTATATGATTTCACTTATATGTGGAACCTAAAGAACAAAATAAACAGTGAACAAAATGAAAATAGATTCATAGATACAGAAAACAAACTGCTGATTGCCAGATGGAAGGAGAGGTTGGGGGGCTGTGTGGAAAAGGTAGAGAGATTAAGAAATAAAAATTGGTAGTGACAAAATAGTCACTGGGATGTGAGTACAGCATAGGGAATATAGTCGATAATATTGTAATAACTCTGTATAGTGCCAGGTGAGTTGTAGACTAACTGGTGAGTAGTAAATTAACTCACTTGATAAATTATATAAATATCTAACCACTATTCTGTATACCTGAAACTAATATAAAATAATATTGAATGTACACTCTAATTTAAAAATTAAATAAATAAATAAATAAATAAGCTCTATTAATTAAAAAATAATAATATGGGCAGGGGGAGTAGATAGAGACATAGATGAAACAAGATTAGCCAATAGTTGATAATTTTTTATGCTGAGTGATGGGTCCATCATAGGGGTTCATTATATTATTCTATGTCCTCAATAAAAGCTTTTCAACTCTTATGTTATTTCAATAATGTGCCTTTTCCCATTATAAAAATAATGGAAGCACATGGTACACATTTGAAAAATATTAGAAAGTACCTATAATGGGGTCACTCAAAAATATCTATTATAATATTTTGGCATGGACATATACACTAATAAGAAAACTGGGATCATACTTAATGAGAAGTTTTGGATCCTCCCTTTTTTTTAAGTATAGTACCATGAACACCTTCTCATGTCTTAAAATAGCTCCAAAGCATGCTTGCTTTTTAAATAGTTTCAATAAGACTTCATGGCTATACTATCAAATCTAGAAATTAAATACCCACCTGAATGACCTTTATTATATCTGTCTGAGATTGTCAGAGGTGTGAGATCTGCAATTACACACCGAGTCTTGCAACAGAGCAGCCCGACAGTGAGCAAGACATTTGGACTTAGTCTCTATCTGGTGTTGAATTTTACACTTTCATTTATAAAGATGCACCTCAATGCTATTTAACAGAATAGAGGAGGCACTTTTCTTTTTCAGAATGTACACAATCTCAGGTGGATTTGTTATCTTTGTTACCTAAACAAAAGAGGTCCATCTGCCTACACACATCCAGGTCAAAGAGATAAGTGCAGATTTTGCAGCAAAGAGAGTAAGGGTTTATTTATAGAGTTGTGAGTCGTGGAGACACAGGCAAGCTATCACTCCAAGGCCTGGCTCCTTGGCTGTCTCAGGAGTCCAGATTATATAGAAAAAAATCAGCAGTCATGAAAACTAAGGGGATTGGACATCGTGTGTGCCACTGATTGAACATTGCTGGGGTAATTGATCATTGTGTCTAGTTCTTGAATCAGCCATGGTGCCATCCAGTCTGGTCCTCTGGCTGGTGGGGCTATTCTGCCAAGATGGGCCTAGGGCTGAAACATACCTAAAGCCAAGATATTATCCTTAGTCTAACAGATACTTATTGTCTGCATAATTATAGACCTAGGGCTTTATTAACCTTATGTCCTAAGGTTTAATGATTACAAGAACAGGCATACAAAGGTGAAAGAATAAGGGTGGAAAAAGCAAGTGAGTCACAGTGCTATTATACTGTCTTAAAGAAATGAAGTCTGATTCGTGGTTACCTTTACAAAATAAAAGTGGGGCAAGATTAGAGTGTTTAGAGCCTTAGCATATGTGCAGTTGCTCTCCTAAGACTGATGAGCCAGCACTCTCTGGGGATGCCCAAGGATAAGGGTAATTCCTGGCAACAAACTAAACACCCTGACCCTTTCCTCCTCCTGAAGAAAGCACCTCAGAGGAAAAATGAGTGAGAATGCAAAATTCATTTAGAAACTGTAGCAACTTCTTGAAATCAACCTTAACCCCAATTATGACTATGTACCGCCACCTAGAGGGGTGGCCCATTGGCTCCTGGTGGGCTCTACGAGCCCATGGCTGAGCCTAGTGACAGGTATTCTCCGATAATCACCTCATGGCATAGAAAATCAAGGTTAAAGTAGGATTGCAATGGGACCAGTCAAGTAGATGGAATGTATGCTGGCCAGTGGGTGTAATGTTTGACCTCTAGATCAGATCTGGAAGAAGCAAGTTGTTACTACACAGGACAGTTCTCCCTGAGGCTGAGCTGATATAAGTGCCAGCTCACCCAACCTTTGCCAAAGGTATTTTGTTCCACAAAGCTGGAGAGAAAAAGGGCTTTATACTTTAAATCTGAGGAAATATGTTTTCTAAAATCTAAGTCTCTTGACAATATATCAGGACCTCTATTTTAGAGTTTAATCTGACAACTATAATACGCACTGTGATGCAAACACCAAGAAGTAAAATAAGTGCTCAGGAGGGACTGGCACTGTCAGAAAAACCTACTGGACCCATGATACCTGGGAGTCCTTAACTTTCTCTTGACCTCCCGTGTGTCTGGATGGAAGGGAGTCTTTTCAGGTCAATTAATCCAGGAAAAATTATCTATTGATTAAATTCCTGAGAATCACTGTGTCACAGGTTTTTGAGTGCATCTATTATGAGGTGCCTACTCTTGTTAATTGGCCCATGTGAAGAGTCCCCTGGACACCCCTGAGGGTCACAGAGTTGAGCAATGGATGAGTCAGCCAGATTCAAGTTGTTGGTTCACAGGGCCTGAGGGAGGCTGACTTCAAAAAGAAGCAGTTGACCATGTTTTGAGAGAAAAGAAAATGCTTCCACCAAAAGAAATAGCTCCTCCTGGCCCAGAGAGAAGAGAGAGAAGCCAATGGGGCTCTCATATTCTCGGTTAGCACTTCTCTACACTTTTAAGAAACAGGGCTTTTCTTTAATGCCACAATATAAGCAGGTCTGTTTCATTAATGAGGATCTCAGATCTTGGCACTGAGGTCCGTGGAAGTAACCCTAGCTCCTGCCAGCTCTTCCTATGGCCTGAATGGGGAAAATGGGACTCAAAATTGTTACTCTTCCCCAAAAGGAAATCAATAGAAAGCTTAAAAGCAATAGAGACAGAAGCTAAGGGAGAGATTATGCCATCATTGTGGCTATAGAACCATGGGGTGACATTCCTACATCCCCTAGACTCTAGAATTAGAAATCTTTCTCTCTATAAGAAGAGCTGATCAGAATGTGATTCCAGAGGACACTATGACTTAGCCAGCCACGCAGGAAAACGATCAATGTCCTGAGAACATTTTTTAAAGGAAAAGATTCCTGAGAGAGCCAGGATAAGTCTATGAGAGATAAAAAGGAGGAGGTTGCCACAGCAATAAATTGCTGCTGTTGCCCAAATTACCACAGTAAGAACAAACTATAAAATGTGTCATTTAGAAAGGAAATAATTTAGAAAATACAAAAAAGATAATACATAGATAAAACTATGAAATAAAGGTAAACAGACCATGACACTAAACCACTTAGAGTAGAGAAAATGACATTAAAAAAAATCACAAGAACAAAAGATTAAACTCTGAAGAAAATTATTTTTAAGTAAAATATATAAGCAAAATAGGCTAAAAGAATTAGGATAAAAGAGCGATTTAAAACCAATAAACCAAATAAATGAAATTTTCATTCCAATGAAAATGAAAAATATTTTAAATGTCCATACTAGCAGACTAGTTAAATGAATTATGATAGATTACTTGGTACAAATTAAGATACCTCTGAACATAATGTTTTAAAAAAATGAACAACAATATATAGTATGATCTAGGTATAGTACATGATAAAAGTAACAGAGTACAATCCCAACTTTATATATAATGTATGTGTAAGTGCATAGAATTGTGTATTCATAGAAAATTGTGTGCAATCACATGTGCATTCTTAGGTAAAAGTTTAGAAGGAATGTCAACAGTGCTTAACTCTGTAGGATTATTAGTCATTTAAATTGGTCAAACTTTTCAAACTTCTTAAAATGAATCAGTATTACTTTAATTACCAGGAAAAAAATGTTCTTCAAAAAAATTAAAAGTAGAAAACACATAGATTTAAAATGTATCTGTAGAAAATGAGATTTTTGTGTTATTTTAAAATTATTATTCTATCAGGGACATATAATTTTTTCTTGAAGAGATGTTATGGAAGTAATAATACTTTCAAATGAAATTCTCAATTGAATAAGGGGGTATAATATCCATTTATTCATTAAAAGATACTCATTCAGTCTTCATTCATGCCTAATACTTGCCTAGGTATGGGAGCTATAACAAACTGATAAAAATCTTATCCTCTTAAGGGCTACATTCCAGTTGAGGAAAATATACAATAAACAAAATGGAGAATATGCCCAATGGTAGTGAGGGCTATAAAGAAAAATCGAACAGAAGAAGAGTTGGTTCTGAGAAGTTGTACTTTCACAGAGTGATGAAAGACAAACCCTAAAAAGTTGACTTCTAGGCAAAGACCTAAAGGAGGTTAAAGTGTAATCCTGTGGAACTGAGGGAAAGTGTTCAGGCAAAGGGAACACTAGTATGAACATGTTGCAGTAGCAACTAAGGCCTGTGTGCTTAATAGAGTAAGGGAAGAAAGAGTAGGAGATGAGGTAACTTTGGCTGTAGCTATGAGCAGAGTCAGCAGAGGACCATAAGCTGGGAAGAATATAAACAAAGGATGATAATTAACCCAGTGTTATGTGCTCTCAAATGCACATATGTCAATAACTGCTTATCCTCTCAAGGCTCCTCATTAAGTGCCATTGGAATGTGTGACTTAGGCTGCAACTCTGACTTTACCTAAGGTGAATGCAAAGCATTAGAGGTTTATAATAATTTATTATCACGAAATAAATTAGTCATGCAAGGTAAAACAAACTCCATAATTTGGAACAACAAAACATGCTAAAATAACTTGAACAAACAAAGATATAAGAATTCTAAGTGGGTAGCTTACAACAGCCATGAGGTCAATTAAGTGGAAATTTCTAGTAAGCAAGTGGAGAATGCAGAACCTCAAGATCTGAGACATTATAAAGCTTATGCTTTTGTTAGGCAAAATCCAGGACTCACTGAGTTAAAGGTAGCAGATCTTCCAACCTGCTCATTGCTGTGAAAGTTTCTGCAAATGGATTGTGAACATCTGTGGTGGACTCACAACAACTAGAATAGGATAGACAATAATGAGCTGCTGGAATGATTCTTTTCATTGGAAGCTTCATAAAGAAGCAGAGCTGTGTTGTCCTCAGGCCTAGGTACACATGTTATGGCCAGGTGTGGAAGACCACAGCAGCAGTAGCCTGCTAAACTTGGAAACCATGCTAGGATCATGAAGGTAACTGTTAACTTAATGGAGCATTGCTTCTCCTTCTTGGTACATATCATTGCCACATCTTCCCACTAGGCCCAAAATGAAAGAAAGCTCACCAACAATCAGAGAGACCTACTGACCTCAGACCTTCAGAACTGATGGCTCCTCCACAGAGGCCTCATCCTGTGATGAACTCTCAAGAGGTAAACCTTTCCTGTTCCAGGAGAACCCAGGTCCAATGCTCATTTCCTAGAATGACACAGAGATGGCAGAGAGGAGACACAGAGATGGCAGAGAGGAGACCTTCCGGCCAATATCATCATATGTCATTCATGGGGAATTCCTCTGGCCAGCTCATTCAGTGAAGTAGAACTGGGTAGATTTTCCAGGATCTAAAGAAACATAGCTCTCTCAAGAGGGAGCAAGGGAAATCAGAGGAACTCAAGGCCTAAAGAAATCTGCGTGATCATTTTAATTTCTTGTATCCATCATCTTTATTGGTGGAGAACTTGTCAAGTCTAAGAAATGCAAACCCTTGAAATTATAGATTGAATCACTTCGAAACTTTTATAAGGGAAAAGCTAATCTTCCAAATCTGCCCAGGACAAACCCACAGCCCAGTTGTACTTTCTCCAGTTTCTGAGAACTGTTTTAGGAAACATCCTTCCTTTCATTCATGGAGTTAAACAACACTGTCATTCTGGTGGTTTGGGTCATTTTTGTGATTGTGTTAATAGTAGATCAAGTTTAATTATTTTACAGAAACTCTGCTTTCTTCCTGAAGAAGAAGAGAGGACATAACTGCCAAATGAAATGGAGAAGCGCATCTTCAGCCCACTGGTAGCTCCCCTGCTTATCGGGTCAATGCCACACAGCTCAGAATTTTGGGTAAAACATGGTACTCCTGACAAATTCAAGGCTGGTACTTAACAAATAATCATGTTTTATTAGGCAGTCTCTAGAGCAAGGCAATAGGCAACATTTTTCTTTCTAAGTACTGCTAACAGCACTTTACAGTTGTCTAACACTTTTCCATTTACAGAGACCTGCATTAATTATTCCCACTGAGAACAAATGTGAGGATATTAAGTAACAATAATCTCAAGAGAATTAAGTGACTTGTCAAAGGCCATGAAACTAGGAAGTGGCAGTGCCTGAACTGACCCCCAATGAACTCAATCCAGGAAGCAGCCCTGTCCACTGAACCACTTTATTGTTCATACTTCCACATTGTCAGCATCTTCCACCAGTGCCTGGATGTAAATGCCCTTCTCAAAAGATCTACCTTGATTGGTCTGAATCTATATATCCTTCAAAAGAGAAAATCTTCCCTGACAGATTTTCTCCTACCTCCCAAAGGTGAGCAGGTCCCCTTTCCTCTATGCTACACCTGTACTTTAAGTGTTCCCCTAATATTTCTTATTACTTTGTTCTATAATTGATTTATTTACATGTTGAACTATTAGCCTATGAAGTCCATAGGACAGTAAATACTTCTGAGGCAGGTGGAGGAAGGAGAGTTCTTGAACACATGGTCTTTGGAGCCAGGCTGCCTAGGATGGAAACTCAGGATCACCTCTTATTAGCACTTATGAAAAAAATCTCTTAAACTCTTTGTGTTTTCATCTGTAAAATGATGGCAATAACAAAATTGCCAACCCCATAGGGTTATTGTGAGGATGAAAGTTGCCAATATGTGTAAATCACTGGAATAATTTATAAACATTATGAAACAACTTAAATGTGAATAAAAAGGGAAAATGATAAATTAAATACAGCATATTCATATAATTGAAAAATAACCCCCAGCTATTAAAAAAAAAAGAAACACACCTATACATACCACCACTGTAATTAGTATCCTCATCATCTTTGCATCCTCAGCTCCTATCAAGTCTGTCACATAGCAGGTGCTCCATAAAGCTCTGTCAAATGAATGAATAAATAAATACACCTATAAAACAATGACTTGGGTAAAAATATACATGTTACTTGTTCTAGTTTGGGGCAATTAAAAGATAATATGATTTTTATCATTTTTTGTTTGTTTATTTATGTGGTGTATCACATTGATCAGTTTGTGTATGTTGAACCATCTTTGTGCCCCTGGAATGAACTCCACTTGGTTATGATGTATAATATTTTTATGATATTGTTGTATTCAATTAGTTAGTATTTTGTTTCGGATTCTTGCATCTGTATTCATCAGAGATATTTGTCCGTAGTTTTTTGTATGTGTTATCCCTACCAGGTTTGGGTATCAGAGTAACGTTAGTCTCATAAAATAAGTTAGGAACTACTACCTCTTCTTCAGTTATTTGGAAGAACTTAAGAATAACGGTTATTAAGTCATCTTTATGTATGGTAGAATTCACTAGTGAAGCATGGCATTGGCAGAAAAACAGATGCATTAACCAATGGAGCAGAATTAAGAGCCCAGAAGTAAACCCACATATATATGGGCAAATAAGTTTTGACAAAGGAGACAAAAACATACAATAGAAAAGAAACATACAATACAAAAGAGAAAGTAAAGTCTCTTCAAAAAATGGTGCTAAGAAAACTGGAAAGCCACATGCAAGCATACTAAGCAAAATATAAGTCAGAAAAAGTTGAGAACCATATGATTTCACTTACATGTGGGATATAAAACTGAGAGCAACAAATGAACTTGACAAATAAACAGAGAATCATGGATACAGAAAACAATTTAGTGGTTACCAGAAGAAAGGGTGAAGGATAGGGTAGAGATAAGGGTAAAGGAAGTCAAACATATGATGACAAAAGGACATTTAACTTTAGGTGATGAACACACAGTGCAATACACATATAATGTATTCTCAAATTGTACACTTAAAACCTACATGCTTTTATTAACCAATATCACTCCAGTAAATTTAGTAAAAATTAGAAAATATATAAAATAAAAAAATCAATGAATGGGATTCTATTAAACTAAAAAGCTCCTGCACAGCAAAAGAAATCATCAACTAAAATAAAGGCAACCAACTGAATGGGAGAAGATATTTGTAAATGATGCCACCAATAATAGACTAATATCCAATATATAAAGAACTCATACAAATCAACAACAACAAAAAATAACGTTCCAATTTAAAACATGAGCAGAGGGTCTGAACAGACACTTCTCCCAAGAAGACATACAAACAGACAACAAACATATGAAAAGATGCTCATCATCACTAGCTATTAGGAAAATGCAAATCAAAACCAATAAGTTACCAACTCACATCTGTTAGAATAGCTGTTATCAATAGGACAATCGATAATAAATGTTGGAGAGGATGCAGAGAAAAAGGAACCCTCAAACACTGCTGGTCGGACTGCAAATCGGTACAGCCACTAGACATTTCTCAAAAAACTAAGAATTGATCTACCATATGATCCAGCAATCTTTCTACTGGGTATTTACCCCAAACACTTGAAAACTCATATTCAAAAAGATATTTGCACATTGATGTTCATAGCAGCATTATTCACAGTTGCCAGAACATGGAAGCAACCAAAGTGTCCTATGATAGATGATTGGATAAGGAAGCTGCGGTACATATGTACAATGGAATATTACTCAGCCATAAGAAGAGATGAAATACTGCCATTTGCGACAACATGGATGGACCTTGAGATAACCATGGTAAGCAAAATAAGCCAGACAGAAAAAGCTGAAAACAACATATTACTTATATGTGGGATATAAACCTAAAAGCAACAAACAGGACAAACAGAGACTCATGGACATGGACAATAAATAGACTAGTGTTTATCAGAGGATGGGAGAGTGGGGGAAGAGGGATGAAGGTGGGGTAAAAGGGGTCAAATATGTGGCAACAGAATAAAATCTAACTATAGGAGGGGAACACACAATGTTATATATATATACACACACATATATATAAGTATATATATACATATATATAGACTAGTGTTTATCAGAGGATGAACAATAAATAGACTAGT
>NW_006433879.1:1105889-1117671 GCF_000325575.1 Pteropus alecto | reverse complement strand
GTGTGTGTATATATATATACATATATATATATACACGCCTTACTGTTAAATTTTACATCTGAAACATTGGATTTCGTTAACCAATGGCACCATAAAAAATAAAAAAAAAAGACATATGGTGGCTGAATGAATAAATAAAACCCGAAGACCCATCTATATGCCACCTACAAGAGACTCATTTCAAATCAAAAGGCACAGACTAAAAGTAAAAGAATGAAGAAAGGTAGTCAATAAAAATAGAAATGAAAAGAAAGCTAAGGTAGCAATACTCATATCAGAAAAAATAGATTATAAAACAAAGACTGTGAAAAGAGACAAAGAAGCATATTGCATAATGTTACAGTGGCTATTCCAAGAAGAGGCTATAACAGTCATAAATATCTATGCACCCAACATAGAAGCAGCTAAATATATAGACATAAAAGGAAAAATTGATGAAATGACAAGAATGATAGGAGACTTTATTATCCCACTTACATCAATGGATACATCATCCAGACAGAAAATCAAAAGGAAACGATGGCGTTAAACATCACATTAGATCAGATCAATTAGTAATTACAGAACATTTCATCCAAAAACTATGCAATACACATTTTTTTCAAGTACACATAGAATATTCTCTAGGATAAATTACATATTAGGCCACAATACAAGTCTCGGTAAATTAAAGAAGATTTAAATCATATCAAGTTTATTTTCTGACAACAACATTATAAAACTACAAATCAACTACAAGAAGAAAACTGGAGAAAAACACAAACACATGGAGATTAAACAACATGATACTAAACAACCAATGGATCAATAAAGAAATCAAATAGGAAATCAAAATATAATATCAAATAAATGTAAATGGAAACACAGTTTTCCAAAAGTCTATGGGATGCAGCAAAAGAAATTCTAAGAGGGAAACCCATAGCTATTATGCAGATCTGCTAAAGAAACAATGAACAAAATCCCAAATAAACAATCTAATCATACACGTAAATCAAACAGAAAAACAAATTAAATACAGGGTAAGTAGAATGAAAAAATAATAATAATAAAGATCAGAATGGAAATAAACAAAATAGAGACTAAAAACGTAAAAGGTCAATGAAATTAAAAGTTGGCTCTTTAAAAAGATATACAAAATCAACAAAACTTTAATCAGACTCATCAAGAAAAAAAGAGAGAGCTAGAATTAAAAAAATCAAAAATGAAAGAGAAGTTACAACTGACACCATAGAAATATAAAGACTCATTAAAGAAAACTACGAACAATTACACACCAACAAATTGGACAACCTAGAAGAAATAATTTCTAGAAACATACAACATTCCAATACTGAACCAGGAAGAAACAGAAACTCTAAACAGACCAATAACTATCAATAAAATCGAAGCAGTAATCAAAAAAATGAAGCAGTAACCAAAACAAACAAACAGACAAATTCCCAAAAAATAAAACTAAGGAACAGAAAAGGCTTCAAAGGTGAAGTCTGCCAAACATTCGAAAAAGAATTGTCACCTATCCTTCTTTAATTATTCCAAAAAATTAAAGAGGAAGGAATACTTCCAAACTTATTCTACAAGGCTAACATTACCCTGGTACCAAAATCAAAGACAATACAAAAAGAAAAATATTACAGGCCAATATTCCTAATGAAAATGAAAATGGATGAAAAAATTCTCAACAAAAAATTGACAAACCTAATTCAACAATATGGTAAAATAATTATACACCATGATCAAGTGGGGTTTATTCCAGGGATGCAAATGTGATTCAATATCCAAAAATCAACCAAAGTGATAAACCATATTAGCAAAAGAAAAGATAAAAGTTATATAGTCATTTTAATAGATGCAGAAAAAGCAATTAACAAAACTCAACATTCATTTATGATTTAAAAAAAAACACTCAACAAAGTGGGTATAGAGGAACATATATCAACATAAAAAAAAGGCTATACATGAGCAAACATCATTCTCAATGTTTAAAAGCTGAAAACTAATCCTCTAAAATCAGGAAAAAAACAAGGATGCATACTCTCACCAATTTTATTCAATACAGTGTGCAAGTGCTAGCCACAGCAATCGCACAAAACAAAGAAATAAAGGTCTCCAAGTCGAAAAAATTAAGTAAAACTGTCACTAATAGCAGACAACATGATACTACATATAGAAAACCCTAAAGATGCCAACAAAAAACCATTAGAACTAATAAATGAATTCAGTAAAGGTGAAAGATTACAAAATTAATACACATAACTCTTGTTTTTCTATATATTGATAACAAATGGTGAAAAATTAAGAATATAATCCCATTTACAAATGCATCAAAAAAATAAAATAAAATACCTAGGAATAAATTTAACCAATGAGGCAAAAGCCCTGTACTCTATAAACTATAAGACTCTGAAGAAAAAAGTTGAAAACAGGATTAAATGGAAGGAAACACTGTGTTCCTGGTTTAAAAGAATTAATATTGGCAAAATGTTTATACTACCCAAAAGAATCTACAGATGTAACACAATCCCTATCAAAATACCAATGGCATTCTTCTCATAACTAGAACAAATAATACTAAAATTTTTGTAAAACCACAAAAAAATCTGAATAGCTAAAGCAATCTCGAGAAATCAAAATTGAAGGTATCACCCTCAATGATTTCTAACTATAATACAACAATATAATACTCAAAACAGCATGGTGCTGGCACCAAAAAAAAAAGACACATAGATTAGAATGGAACAGAATAGAGAGATCAGAAATAAATCCTTATTATATGATCAATTAATCTATGACAAAAGAGACAAGAATGTACAATGTGGGAATGACAGTCTGTTCAATAAGCAGGATTGGAAAAACTAGACAGATACATGCAAAAAAAATAATAAAACTGTACCACTCTCTTACATCATATACAAAAATAAACTCAAAAGGATTAAAGACTTAAATGTAACTCCCAAAAACATAAAACTTCTAGATAGAAACATAAGCAGTGAACTCTTTAACATCTGTCTTAGCAATATCTCCTCAGGCAAGAGCAATAAAAATAAAATAAAATGTAGGACTACATCAAACTAAAATGCTTCTGCATAGTGAATGAAACCATCAACAAAATAAAAAGGCAACTTACTGAATGGGAGAAAATATTCATAAATGACATATGTAAAATGAGATAATATCCAAAATATATAAGAAACTCATAAAACTCAACATCAAAAAACAAAGTCTGATTAAAACATGGTCAGAGGACACAAATATACATTTCTTTAGAGAAGACATACAGATGGTTGTCAGACACATGAAAAGATGCTCCACATCATTAATCATCAGGGAAATGCAACTCAAAACCACAAAGAAATATCACCACACCATTCTGTAAGAATGGCAATTATCAAAAAGTTGACAAATACTAAGTGTCCGCGAGGATGTGGAGAAAAGGGAACTTTTATGCACTGATGGTAAAATTATAAATTGGAGCAGTCACTATGAAAAACAGTACAAAGATTCCTCAAAAAATTAAAAATAGAACTATCATATGACCCAGAAATTCCACTTCTGGGTATTTTTCTGAAAAACATCAAAACACTAATTAGAAAAAATTCATGCATCTTTATATTCATTGTAGCATTATTTACAATAGCCAAGATATAGAAGCAACTGGGGAGCCCACTGATAGATGAATGAATAAAGAAGTGGTATATGGAATACTACTACTCAGCAATAAAAAAAAAAAAAATGAGTGAAATCTTACCATTTGCAACATGGATGGGCCTAGAAGATATTATGCTGAGTGAAATAAGTCAGAGTGAGTTTCAATCAAGATGGTGGAATAGGTAAATACTGTCCTGGCCTCCTCTCACAACCACATCAAATTACAATTAAACTATAGAATAACCATCATTGAGAATCGCCTGAAGTCTAGCTGATCAGAAGTCCTTTAACTTAGGATGTACAAAAAAGCCATGTGGAGATTGGTAGGAGTAAAGTAAAGAAGTAAAACGTGTTGATCCCACACCCTAAAGTGGCAGTTAAAAGTTGCAAGGGATATATCGGATGAGGAGGTCCCTCCTGAGGAGTGAGGGGTCCCAGACCTACACTAGACTCCTCAGTCCAGGGTTCCAGTGACAGAGAGAGAGAGAGAGATCTCACAGTTTCTGGATGTGAAAAACAGTTGGAGATTGTGGGTGAGTGAGAAAAAGGGCTGCGGGAGCCCCAGAAGTTCCTCTTAAAGGGCCCACACACAAACCTACTCGCTGAAGAACTCGCTGGATTCACGCACTCTGAGTCCAGGTCTGGGGCAGTAGCTTAAAAGGCACCAATGACATACAGAGAGGAAATGAATTGTCTGGCTTCAGAACAAGGGCTGGAGGGGCAGCTTTCACCCAGACAGGAGTGCTAGCAGAAGCCATTGGTCTTTTGTTGAGCCCTCCCCTAACCCAGCATGTAAACACAAGTGGCCACCATATCTGAGTCTCCAAATTAACCTGGCTAACTCCATTCTCTCAAACCTGGTGACTTTCTGAGCCTTTAGAAAAGAAAAATCTGGATGTCAATTACCATAGAAGCTATAGTGAAAGTTTTAAAAATGAGATTTTAGCAATTCACAGGGGAATTTAACAATCTTTTAAAGTCACATATTCCCAGTACTACTTAAACTGTTACAGATTATTGTGGGGAAGAAATTATAATTTCCAAATTCTTTTTATGAAGCAAACTTAACATAGGCATTGATATCTGATAAATATTGGTCTAAAAAGGAAACTATAAACCAGTTTCACTTATAAATATTGATACAAAGATGTTAAATAAAATATAATCAAACAGCACATTAAGAAAATAATTCATCACAGCCAAGCGGGATTCATTCTAGGAAAGAAATCAGTATTAGAAAGTTGAATTACATTAATATGTAATTAGTAATATCCAAATCTCAAAAAAGAAAAATCATGTCATTTCCACAGGTATTGAGCCAGTTATCAAGCTGTTGTCCCTTAGCTTCAAGCCTACTCTTCTATCTATACTCTGTGGTGGGACCCTGTAAACCACCTTCCTTGGCTAGCTGCTCCCCAGTTAAATGCTGCCAATAGGGGTTGCTAGATAAAGAGTGTGAGTCTGGGGGTGGGAAATAGAGGGCTTGCTCTTTCTGTTTGTTCTGCCCTCTTGCCCATGTCATCCCAATCTTGTTTTTTCACCTCAGATTTTGTAGATCGTTCCAGTAGCAGCTTTTTAATTTGGTTTGCTATATTTCCAGTGCTTGCTCTTCCACCTAGCCAGTGCCCACTTCCCAGAGATATACATCCAGCTCCTCTGAACTCCTCCTCTGAGCTCAGACTCCAGCACCAGCCAAGCAGTGAACCCCTTCTTAGAGATCTAGGTTCCATGGGGTCCCACCTCTTCCCTATGTTCTCTTAAGCTTACGTGTGGTGCTGCTTCCCGCAGTTTCTGTTATCTTTCAGATACCTTAGTAGTCTCTTTTGTCTTTTCTATTACTTAATAAATAACAGAAAGTTTCCATCTCCATTTGACATTAGACATTACTGATTTTAGACAATATTCAATTAAGGAAGAATTGACAGACCCTGATTTGATGTGTCAACTGATGGCAGTTGGCACCAATTCAATGCCAAAAAGAATCACCAATTAGGGGTATGGTGAAAGAGGAGACTTTATTCAGTGCAAACAACTCAAACATAACACAGTACAGTTATGGAATAGCTTGATAATGTTACAGCTCAATTGTGAAACAGCAGGCTATGGAGCAGTGTAGCTGTGAGGCAGCCCTTGGGTGAGGCAGCTGGGCCCTCTCTGGTTAGATAGCTCTGCTCCAGCCCACAGAAATTAGTCCAGCAAAACATCTTTAATGTTTCAGTTCCAGACAGGAAAACATAGTCTTTGGTGGGAAACAAAAATGCGCTCACTGAATCACAGAGGATCTGACTTAAATAGAGTGATGTCCTCACCCCTTGCCCCTGATTGGTCCATTCTCATACAAATGAGGGCTCCAAATCCACACAGTTTGATTGGTCCAAAAAGCACTGTTCTGACTGTTCAGAAAGGAGCTTTTCTGTTTGGTTGATGAAAATGCTAATGAGGAGATAGCTATGCAGCTCCAATTAGACTGGGAATATCTCAGTCTTACTAGTTGAAATACTATCCTAGGAAGTTCTTTATAAGGACTGGCTCAGCTGGCAAGAACACAGTGCAGGAAGGCCATTTAATGCAGGAGGCAGGCAGTTTAGTACAGGCCCAGAAGTATGGCTTGTGTAAGAGGACCTTGTTTAGAAATAGCTGCTGGTCCTGTTCATAAATTTGAGCCCAGTTAGCCACCAGGAGTCCATCTCAACAGGTATATTCCTTCTTGGGCTAACAGACAGATATATGATTTCGTGTATATTCAACTCCGCCCCAAATCCGACATCTTACTGAATGAGAATTAAAGGTTTTCCCACTGCAGCATGATGTTGGAGTTAGTAAACAGAGCAACTAGATAAGAGAATAAGAACCACCTCTTCATGCCATATCCTGGTGTGAAACAATCTGGAGACCATGTAAGGGGAAAAGAGCAAGGAGCATAACAGTAAATATAATATCTACCTTTTGTGTAAGAAACAGAGGGAAATATAAATATTTCTTCTTACAGTTGCAAAATCAAATACTGGACAAACAAATCAAAAATTAATTTTTTAAATGTGCTGCATGAAGAAAGAAGAAAGAAGATAGGATAGAAATGGAAACAAAACATCTTAGAATACACCTCGTTACAGAGTGTTGACTTTGGGAAAATATACATACTTTAAAAAGTGAAATTAAGAAGTAATTTCTAAAACGATCAAAAAAATTAATTATTCAGACACTTGGTAACATAACCATACAAAGAGTTACTTGTAGTGACTTTAGAGCATTATTTTCGCTGTTAGAATTGCTGGTTCCAAAACATGTTTCTTCAGTTACAATCCACATCAGCAAATTGGTCCCCCATGCTGTGCCTCTCTTGCCTCTCATCTCAATTCCAAACTTAATTCTCGAATAAGTGCATTTGATTGGTGGAGCAGACAGACCATCTGGAATCCCAGGTACAATGGTGACTGGGAAATAGGGTATTTAGCTTTCTATATTCTGCATATAGAACTACACACTAGCAGAAGATTGGAAAAAGAAAAACAAATCAATCCATAGTCCTGTCACCTTATAAACTTGGGTCTTTCAAATGCCTTTGATTAGCCTCTTAAAGACTTGATTTGGTAGCAACATAGGAATTTTTTAAGAAAATGCATTCTGAAAAACTATAACAAAATTATACCAAGTTGCTAAAAGTTATGTCTTGTTTTTTTTTTATCAGAGTAGATGTTTAGGATCTGTGAGGAAAAAGACTAAGTTTAAAATATCCAATGCCTTGGGTAGCGGCAAGATCACTTGGGGCAACCTTGTCGTGGCTACAGCTCAATCACATACTAAAGGCTCTAGTTTGGAAAAGGGGGCAGATAATTGGTTACTTTCTGAATAATCCCAATGGGATGGTAAATTTTTTATTATTAATAACATCCTCCAAATTCTATTTATTATAATTACCCCCACGGAACAATCTTTAAAATTTGTCTAGACAAAAAAAAAATGGAAATAAAAGCCTAAGCTTCTAAAAATAAAAACTTCCGATGTCCCTAGGTCTAGCTCCAGGCTGGCCTCAAATTTCCCAGAATACTTTCAAAAATCAGAGAACAATCTTAACCGTGATACGCAATCAAAAATTATTAAAATTATTATTAGCTGATGAATTTCTTATTAGCTCAATTTCCTGACCCAACAAGTTCTCTTATTACATCATGTGTGAGTAAATGCCCTAAGTGTATGCACAACACACACACACACACACACACACACACACACACACACAGTGTTCTTTCTTCACAGCAGAAGGAGCTGGATGACTTCCATTCCAGTCTTGCTCTACTACTTGCTCTACCACTTACTTATCCTAAGATAAGTTTCTTAACCCCTTTGTGCCACAGTCTTCTCATCTGTAAAGTGAAGGTAACAATTGCTCTATCCATTATTGTGGGAATTAAATGATTTAACAAAAATAAAATGTTTTGAAGTGTGTCTGACATGCATACTAATTGCTAACTATTGTTTTTATCATTATTCTTATTACTGTTGTTCCTCTCTGTCTTAGCAAATAGCTAGAAAACAGTGATTAAATATATTCTGTATTCATGCATCACAATTACTGGCAGATTGTCTAAATTCTGAGAAAACACTTCTCCTTTGGAAAAGAAAAATAAAAATGTTGCCTATTTAGTAAATAATGCATGATAAATTCTTTATTAATGTTTAAAGTGAAAAAAGAAAGAAAATAATTTCCTACGGCACAGAGCTGCAAACTAAGAAGAAAGTTCTACAGAGGCCCATGTGCTTTGGCTGTGGTGATTAAACTGTTATTCCCTGAAAGGGGAAGATAGATGACTGGTTCAGTCAATGTTGCCCTTAGGTCTCAGAAACGTGTCAATTAAAAATATATTGGACTGACCAAATAAAGAAAACATTTTCTGTCCAGACTCCTGCCCACCCCACTGGCCAGGTCTGATTGTCATTCATTGCTTCCTAGTAAAAGACCCTGGTCCTCTGACAGGTAATGGAGGCTGAACCATCCAACCAGCCAACCCAGAAACCAGCTTAGAAGCTCTATCTTAAGCACATTAATAAAATAAATTAAAATTAGAATGTGAGAGGAAGAGGCTCCTGATACCCTCTTAGATCCTGATACCTTAAAATGCAGAAATTACAGTAAATGAAGAGATGAAAAAAGACTGATTAAATCCTAAAATCTCACTGTAATTGGGGCAGGGTGAGGGCCAGAGATGGCACAAAGTAGAAAAAGTAGCGTCATTTCTACAAGTCGGTGTTTACATCTGTCTACTATGCTAGGCTACAGTCTTTTCCCTGTGGTTATTTCCAAAATTAACAGATAGAATTAAAAGGCCAATACCTAGACATAAATTTAAAAAATTTAAAAATCACAGGGGAAAGCTCAGATGACCCATTCACATTCAGACTTGAGGGTGAGGACATCTTTTACAATAAATATTTTGCTCTTTAGAAGTTTGCATCTTTGACTAAGGAGAGGGAAATCTCTAAATAAAGTAAAATTGTTTGCAATTACTAGTTTTTCCAGAATACAGTAAGCATATTAAACTCTGAAGCCTTTTTTTGCCCTTCACCAACTACCACAGACAAGAATTTTATAGAGTACAAGAATTTCCAGCAAAAGTAACTAGATTATTTCTACCATTTGGACATGCCAGTTGTTCCAGCTATGATACATTGCTAGAAGTTTCTCAACAAAATAAAATTGCCCTCTGAAGAATGTTGAAGATCTTTGGGTATAAAACATATCAACCAATCCTTAGCAAAGGAAATGATGCCTAGAAAATATGATTGGAATAAAAGAACTAGAAAGTTGGAAGACTTAGACTAGACTGTATTTTATACTATTTTCATGAAATATGTTTATAGACTATTAAAACTTGAAGAGTCAAAAATTTTCATGAAATATGTTTATAGACTATTTTCATGAAACATGTTTATAGACTATTAAAACTTGAAGAGTCAAAAATCTATTTTTAATAGGTGTCTTTGGGATTCCTCAAGTTTAGGGTTGGTTTGTATGTTTGCTTTGTCCAGTTCTCTTTGTCATTGATTTATCCCACATATTTATACTTATAATAGACACATATCACTTTATTTGTGTCATCTATTGCTTTTTTCTTGTGTGTGGTACTAGAAATGAGGCTCTATGTATATGGTTTCTATCTATAGTAGAAAAGAAGAAAATAAAGAAAAAATATTTCTTTATAGAGATAAAAATGACTTACTGTTCCCTATTACCTATAAGAGAAGAAACAATATTCATCTCAAAATAAGATGATATTTCTTGTTGAGTAAGCATTAATCAAGTTATAAACCAGAGATATATAACAAAATTACAAAGAAAGGGTGAATGTAAAGAGGTAAAGAAAAGTCAGCATTTCCCCTTACACCTGAAGCAATAAATACTATAAATTTCATCCTTGAAGCAGTAGGGAAAATTCTGGAGTTATGAGCACAAAATGGAGAGGTGTTCTGGAAGCAGTTAAGGTCAAATACAGGATAATGCAAAAAAATGTCTGTAGCTTCAAATCTTTAAAAATAGAAATCCGCAGAAGCAGAGCTCTCTTGCATTGAATGATACAAATTGAGGTGCAAGATCTGTTATCTCTTGATTACTTCCAAAGGAGCTGGATGCATGGCTGGTGATAGGAGCCACGTGGGCCTGGTTTTGTCACCGGGAGGGAGCATCAGAGACAAGACTGAATTTGGAAACACACAGTTAAGCCATATTTGCAGGAAGAAGACAGTCTGTGAGGCAGGGAATAAAAAGAGAAAAAGATATTCTGCTTTGTGAGAAGCTACTAGCTTCCATTCTTGTTGGGCAAAGAAGTAAAGGAGTAGTGGCCAAAAAATAAAAACATTGTTCTCAAACAAATAGAAGAGAAAGAGGGATAACAGCCCAGGATAAAAGTGAAAAATAACATGGAAGTGTCACAGAAACAATGATGAAAATGTTTTCAAATATGGGAGAATAGTTTCAATCTCATTCATAAAAAGAATGCGAAGTAAAGCTACACGGTGATATTTTTCACTTATGTAATTGATAAAATTCCAATACCGTGATAGCAAACTGTGTGAGTAACAGTGAAGAGAAATAAACACCCTCGCATACACTGCGGTGGCAGTGCGGACTGGCTCCAGTTCTGTGGAAAGCCATCTGGCCATAGCTTTCAACACATGGAATCCTTTGACCCAATAATGCCACTTCTAAGAAGTATATTTTTTAACATCAAAGGTCTGAAAACAGTCTTAATGTTCATAATATGGGGCTGAATAGATTATGGCACAATCATACAGTGAAATATTATGCAAATTTTCAAAAGAATGAAGCAGATCTGTCATACTGATACAGACAGCTCTCCAAGATACATTGCCAAGTTCAAAAAAATAAAGGTCCAGAAAAGTATTTTGCTCTGCTACCACTTGCATGTGAAAACATAAATAAATGTAAATATGTATTTGCTTGTATATGTAGAGAATATATCTGGAAGCTGACACCAGTCACTGCATGTGTGGAGAGGAAAATAGTGACAAAGACTAAAGCAAGAGGCAAACAAACCATTAGAAACTGTATGTTTATGTGTATGTACACACTCACACATATAAAAAAAGGAAACATTGAAAGTTCTCACAAAGTGTTTACTGTGGTTCTCTCTGTATTGTAAAAGTATGAGTGATTTTTCTCTTCTTTGTAGTGTTTTGAATTGACAAATATTTCATAATGAAATAAAGTACTTTAAAAAAAAGGATTTTTTTTCCTGTCTAAAATTCTTAATTATCTTTACAAATAAAAATAACTGGTCAGTTCACTCAGTGAAAACACATCTTTCCTTTGTGTGGCTCCCCTGGTGGCCAGTCCAGTTGGAGCTGGGATGCCCAGCTCTCTGATCCAGGGGCCCGTAGATTGTCCCGCCGCCTCAGTATGCCCACCTGCCCTACAGCCCCATGCTTCCTGTCCCTCATAAGGCCCTGCAGGCCAAAACATTTGGGGGCAGAGACAAACTTACTGTTTCTCTCAGGTAAAGGCCTTGCCCAAATGGTGCTGATATCAGAATTAGACTTGAAGCTATTTTGGTTGCGTTCTTGGCTTTAAGAGACAGGTTTCCTGTTAATACTGTTTTGACCTAGATTGTTTGGGTCTCTC
>NW_006433879.1:1100762-1105850 GCF_000325575.1 Pteropus alecto | reverse complement strand
ACAAGAAGGGCCTGAAACACCCAAGGAAGTCAAAGTCTCCAATTTTAGAGGGTGGGAAACAGGACTAGAGCATTTTCTCTGATGCCCTAGGAGGCCCCAATGAAGAAAGGTCTGCCTGTCTGGAGCCATACAAAGCCAAGGCCACTGGACCAGCAGTTTGGAGATCAAAGCATCCTTGGGACTCCCATAGAAGGCAAATCTTCCCTCCAGGGTCCTGGACCAGAGTAAGGAGGCCCACACAGCTATATTCTAAGCACCATCCCTAACAAGGTCCTGTGCAGAGCCCTCTTCAGGGCTGTTTAAGGCCTGCCACAGGTCACCCACTATTTGAGCTGACAGCCAGGAAGCCTGGGAATATGGAACCGAAGAAAATATGAGGCAGGGTCTTAGGCCCCTTTCAGACTCAGGCAACTGGGCAGATGGCCCTGACAGGCAGGAAGAGATGCTGATGAGGGACCTGGGAATCAGGGCATCATTCTTAAAGGACAAAAAGGGGAAGTCCCCAGAGTCAGAGGCACTGAGCAAGACCCCCTTTCCAGCCCAGGATGGGAGAGATGGACCCCACATGTGCATGCACTGCTGTGAGGTGGCTCTCAGGTTACCATATCCTGGTAGATCCCAGGCCTCTGATACAGGAAGGTATCAAGCTGGTCACCAGAGTCCCCAGAGCAGCTGACAGTTCTAAGTAGGATCAACTCTTTATTCCATATTTGGGCTGTGTTCCCTTTGGTGAGACTGAGAGAGTGGCTATAGCAAATGAAAATTCATTTTCACAGAGCCAGTCTTGATTAACAGTGTAAGCTTCAAAATGAGCTCAGAGCTTGGCTGCAACCAGCTGACATTTTGCTTCTGAAAGAGCCAAGCACATTTGTTTCCAAGGCCTTTCCCTTTGAATCTTTGTTTGACTGTGGACCTGGGAACCAGCGTCACAGTTTCCTTCCTAAAGTAATCTTAAACCATCCAAGTAATCATGGGAAGAGCGCAGCAATCTAGCCCAGAGGCTGGAAGAAGCTGTCCTCCTGCAGTAAACAACAGCCTTCCATGGACCTAAGTACAGTTCTATTTTCTGAGACCAGAGGAACCTTCCCAACATGCCTTCTCCCATTGTAGATAACAAACTGAAGAAAAGTCTATTTGGCAAAAGTTCCCCTTCCATTGTAAAGGTAATAAAAGAAAATCATGTGTTAAAAACAAGCCAATCTTTTCCTAACAATCTTGCCTTATTGGGCCACTGCTCCAAATACCAGAGAAATATCTATGCTTCAGCTAAGCAAGGATATAAAAATAATAAGGCAAGCTAAAAAGAATTCAGATTCCAAGAGAATGATCCTGCAATACATATATACATGAAAATGCCTTTTTATCTGAAATAATTGATGCTGGACCTCTTTATACGAGTTGTCCTCACTCGAAGCTCTATGCAGCAAATTGTATTTATGGGATGTTGACTCCACTCCTGGTACAAGGGTGGGCTGAGTTGTCTGAAGCCAACCAGTTCACCCCCATTCCCTTTACCAGTCATAGGTTCATTAATAGCCATGTGACCTCAGCAGCCCAAGGAGGGTATGTGTCATAACTAGTGCTTAGAATTCTAGACAAAGTGTTTCCACTTTTCTTCTGACATCACAGTATAAGGAGGTAAAGACTGGAACTTTTGCCATCAGATGAAAAGCATCTTAACAATTAAGCCCACAGTGGTGGGAATGTAAAATAATGTCGCAGCTGTGGAAAAGTCTGGCAGTTCCTCAAAAACTTAAATATAATTACCATATGGCCCAGCAACTCCACTTCTGGATATATGTACAAAAGAAATGAAAGCAGGGCCTTGAACAGATGTATGCACACCCATGTTCATAGCAGCATTGCTCACACTAACCAAAAGGTGGAAGCAACCAAATTATCCATCGATGGATAAGTAGATAAACAAAATATTGGCATATCCATACAATGGAATATAATTCAACCTTAAAAAGGAGGATAATTATAAAACATACTACAACATGAATGAACCTTGAGGACATAACGTAAGTGAAATAAGCCAATCACAAAAAGACAAATAGTGTACTATTCCACTTATATGAGGTTCCTAGAGTAGTCCATAGAGACAGAAAATAGAATAATGGTTGATAGTGGCTTTGAGGAAGAAGAAGTGGAAAGTTATTATTTAATGGGTACAGAGTTTCAGTTTTTCAAGATGAGAAGAGTTCTGGAGATGGATGGTGGTAATAATGGCTGTACAGCAATGTGAATGCACTAATGCCCATAAACTGTACATTTTAAACAGTTAAAATGGTGAATTTTATGTTATGTGTATTTTACCACAATTTTAAAAAAAGTTAATCCTACTATAGAGGAAAGGTAAGCTATGAGAACAGCAGAGAAATAGACCTGGAATCTCTTGATTAAGCTGGCCCTGAAGCTGATCTCACAGATTTCTGTGGTAAGCCTGTTCATTTTAGGCTTTCTGATACTAATGAACTAAGTCATCCTCACTGCAATATTGTACATGAAAGAAGACATTACTGTTAGCTTCCAGAAAAATCAATGCAGTAGAGCTTCCAGTCCAGAGCCATCCTTTCCATCAGGTAAGGTATTTTATTCATTCAAACGAGAGATCATCCTATGGATGACACATTGCAACCCCTAACCTTCAACACTTCTTAACCCCTGGACTACATTGAACTTCACCTACCAGTCCTGGACCACCCCTACACTTTTGTAGATTCTCACTCAGAACCTCCAAAATTGTATGCTGTGCTCCTATTATGACTTTGTTAAATTAACATTTATTAAGCAGAGCACAGGGTGTCAGATGGTGAGCCACGGTTCAATAACAGATACAGAGAAATTTAAATAGAGAAGTTTATTACTCATAAGTTTTGGAAAAAGTACATGGTACATCTTGAGGGGCTACACACAGAGGTCAAGGTAGAGTGCAGGCAGAGAAAGTATCAGGACCTGGGGCATGCATTTATTACAGTTCACAAGTAGAATGCTTTGGGGTTCTTGGGCTAGTGTTGGGTTGGTCAATTTAAACCAAAAGAGAGGGGTTTTGGTAAAGTCTACGGGATCTTATCTAAGGGGTACATGAGGCATGTACCCAACTGAACTCACATAAGGTCCTGGGAGATGGGGGAGACTGTTGTTCACAAGGGCTATTTGGGAAGTCATATAAAGAACTTACATTTGCCGTGACTCTGCAGGCTGTTGTTTGGGCATGTACTTGCATGAGGGGGCTAGTGTCAGTTTAAGATCCCAGCAGCCCACTCGGGCAAATAAAATGGATGCTAAGGCAGTAATACCATGGAGTAGCTTACCTAAACTCTTAGCAGGTCCTTTATCACAATCTGTTATCCTTATACTCCTCAATTCCTCATTTCACATACCTACTCTGCCATCTTCAAACTCTGGACTTCACTTTCCAGTCTAAATTTTATGATGTAATAGACCAGTTAATAACTTCCAAAAGTGCCTCAGATACATTTGGCAGTCGGTATTTCTTCTTCTCTTCCCTCAAGTGGCTCTTCCTTACCACTGCCCTCTACCCCAGGCACTTCCTCACCACATGACATTCTTTTCTCTCCTGTATTTTCAAGTCATCTCTCACCCTCTTTCTCCCACACTCACTCATTTTCAGCTTTTTACCCACAATCAATTAACATACTCAAGTCTTCCCATGTTTCCCATGGTTAAATAAATATATGTCTCAACATGCTATTCCCTTCTAGCTGACACCTTATCACTCTTTTTCCCTTCACAGTTAAGCAGCTCAAGGAACATACTTGTCTATGTCCCTTGTCTTCATTTCCTAACATTTCCAGCCTCTGCAGTCAGGCTTCCAGCCTCAACCACTGTAATAAAAACATTCTGTTAAAAATGGTATAAACTTCCTAAGTGCTAAATTCAATGGATCTGTTTTCCAGTCATCCTCTTCCCTGAATTCCCTGTCATATTTATCATGGTTTTCTTGGCATTTCCTGCTCCCTCAGCTTCTGGGGCAATACTGCTTTACCTCTCTGACATTTCTCTAAAATCGCTCTGTGAGAGCCACTTTCTCTGGCTATATCTGAGAGGTTGGTGTGCTCTACAGCCCTGCCCATGGCTCTTGTCTCTTTTCATCCCACATAGCCATCCCAGTGACTTCATCCAATCCCATGTGTGCAGGAAAGGCTTGATTCAGCAGGTATTGGATCTCTAAACCCTGCACATTCCAAAGAAATGTTTGGTCTTTGCCTGCCCTCTGAGCCCTTGAATACTCTACCTGATAAAAGTGTCTATTTTTCTGGGGCCTTGGGCCATGCCAGATAATTTATGCTAACAATGTGATATATGGTAGGGCTCTTGGGCCATGCAGTATCAATTTGACTCTGGAGGGGCTGGAGACAGAGTAGCTAAGATCAGTCATGTGGGTACCACGTGCCTATGTGATCAAACCCCCAAAATTTCCTGTGCACCATAGCTCTGGTGATATTCCCTGACTGGAAATACTCTATACATGTTATCACATATCACTGTGGGAATAAGTGAGTGCCATTTGCACACATGCCCTGGAGGGGACAACTGGAGCTTGTGCTTCGACTCTGCCTTTCCAGCTTTTACCTTGCTGGTTTTCATCCCCTCCTTTGATTGTAATAAACCATAACCATGAGTAGAACAGCTTTTCTGAGTTCTGAGTCCTTCTAGTGAATCACTGAACCTAAGGGTCTTGTAGATGCCCAGCACAACTCACTAAGTCATCAAAAGTCATTTGCTGATGATGCACAAATTCACATTTTTTCTGTTCACACCGCTTGAGCACCAGGATATTATAACCAGTGTGTCTCAATAGTGCTACAAAATTAAATTATCCAAAATTTATCTCCTTATTTTCTGCTCCAAACTCATTTATCCTCATGTTTTGCTACAAACCCAGTCAGCCATATCTAAAACCTGGAAGCTATCTTACACCCCTACTTTTCTCTCATCTCTCAGGCCTAATCTGTGAAAGCCACTAACTGACATCTCTGAATCCTTTCCTTATTTCCATGCTGCTGCTTCCCCTGATTCAGGCCTCCAGTGCTTTGTTTCTCTGGATAGATCCCCCCACTG
>NW_006433879.1:1086143-1100746 GCF_000325575.1 Pteropus alecto | reverse complement strand
CCCGCTAGAGCAAAGAGAAAAACCAGTATTCCAGTTAAAAGGGTGAAACAAATATTACGTCATGATAGGCATAAATACACTATGAATCTATAATAGTGAAGAGAAAGGCCATTAGTGATAAAAACAGTTCAACAACTTTAAAAGAGTTAAAAAATAAATGAGAGGAGAGTAGCAGATAAATTAGAATGAAGACCCCACTGCATAACACTCAGAGCTTTGGGTTTAGATTTTTCAAAAATAGTTGATGAGGGTGTTTAATTTAAAAGAATGAACTTGAGGCCACTGCAGTGGGGTTGAGGCTGCAGATTCGGTCTCTACTCATTCAAGGATTTTGGTAATCTACACCAAATCCTACTTTCACACCTGAAGTGACACTTGTTCACTGACAATCTCCTATCACAAACTAAGAGCATTCAACCAAGCTACCCTCATCAAGAGAGAATTCCACCTGCAGAGACAACAGCATGAAAAGCTCTATGAACTACCTGTACCATGTAACTAAGTCCTTCACCTAAATATGTACTATTTGACTTATTACCATGGGAATATGTTAATTTACATTATATGACTTAAAATATTGCTGTAAAACTGGCTTAGGTACTTTCCACTTTAAAGTATCTCAATGGCTCCCCATGGCCTGTGTGATAAAATTCCAACTCTTTTCTTGGCATCAAGACCTCCTACTCAAGAACATTTCCTCATCAAGCTCAACTGGTGTTTTACATTCCATACATACTGATGATCTGGCAATTTTATGCTTCTTGGCCTTTATTCTCTCTTCTCAGAAAGCACTTCTCCCTATCCTTTCCATTGAGCAAACACTAACACTGTCCCAAGATTAGTCCAAGTGAAGTGTTTAGTAACAATCCCCTCTTTCCCAAAACCACATAAAATTAGTCTTTTCCATACATGTTTTCATCAATGTTCCTATATTTTTTTATGAAACTTACAAATTTGTCTGTACTTTGTGTTCCATGACAGCAAAAACCTGTATCCCCTTGGCCTAGAATATGGGAGAACCTTAATGAGTCCCTGATAAATGAATGAGTAATGGTATTTAGGAATGGTCATTATTCACTGCTGGTCTGATATTGGCTCCATCGGTTGTCTTATGTAAGCAACAGTTATCTATCAGTAAAAAGAAAACAATAATACTAGCTACATTGCAGGATTTTTGTGAAGATAATAGATAAAATTTATTCAATACACATGGTGCCAAATGCTACTCAAGACATTTAAACATTTCTAAAATTAATTTTCATAAGAACATTGCAAGATTGAAACTTTTATCTCCATTTTATAGATGACAAAATTAGGATTTAAAAATTAAACAAAATAGCCATTTTAACATGTAGCAGAACTTCTGGTATACTACAGATCCTCAGCATATGCTAGCTCCCTTTCCTATCTCACTCCTCTGAACTAAAGACAGTAGGATGAGATAATGGGAGAAAGGAGGAAGGCATGAATTTTGTTGAGGAGACTATATAACAAAAAGGCTAAATTTTTAAGTTTTATAAATTTCAGGTTAAGTCATCTCTCAAACCAATACAGGAATCATGGCTGTATAGTGCAGTGATTTCTCCCAGTTCAGTACACCTAAACTCAGATTAAAAGATTCATTCTACCTCTCAAATAAGCCTTTAAATACATCTTAAAATAGGTTGGTCAGGTTCTGTTATAAGCTGGTGAGATATTTTTTGAGGCCAATGTTTACAGTTAGATTGTAGTTACAGTAGTAATAGTACAGCATCCAAAGCAATAGTATAAGTGGAAGAGTGGGGAGAAGGAGAAGTGATATTAATTGGTACATACTAACTGCCAGGCCCTGGCTAAGCACTTTACATTAAGTAACACATATTATCCCTGTGAGATAATTACCAATAGCAATAGCAGCAGCAGTAGCAGTAACAGTAATATAGCAGTGCTATCTAATACTAATTGAGTATTTACTATCAGGCTTTACATTAAGTCCTATATAATTATTGGCACATTTTATCCTTAGTATTATTTACATATTGAAGATGGAATTTCACTTTTCACAAAGAAGGAGTAACAAAGGTCCTGCTTTACGCTCTTAATCTGAACCAACAAAAAAAATGGACAAAATACACGAAACGATTGTTTTCAAAACACTGTGCAACAGGCAATGGAGGACAGTGATCTCTGAAAGACAGGAAACAAATGAGGAGACCCCTATGATTGTCCCAGCTTACTGATGACCTCTCCAGCCAGGAGCAGAGAGAAGGATATAAGGGGAATGCAGGACTTCTTAAATTGAGGAGACAAAGTTGAGGATATCAAGCCAGTCAGACTTTGCAAGACAGCATAACAGATAGGAAAGAGCTTCACAGAGAACTACAAAGATCTGCAGAGGGTCTCCCTTGAATATTCAGTACGCACATGTGAGGAAACTAACCCAAAGCTGGATAAAGGATTAGAGGAAATAGTACCTGGTATTTACGCAGTGCCAGATATAGTTCCTGTTCCCACCAGACAAACTAAAAAACCTTACAATTCCAGAACTATTGGGTAGATTACTGAGAAGTCCTTGCCTTGATAGAGAGAAATGGTTAGACTAAGAATAAACATATTTTTAGCCCACCTAACAAATCTTAAAAGCAAGACCCAAAAGTATTACACTGTTCCCAAGTAAGTTTAACTGCATACCAGAACGAAGCTCAAGAATATTTATAGAAATACAAACAAGCAGTGCCCAATAAGGGAACATTTACAGTGACTGGCCTCCAATCAAAAGTTAACAACAGGCAAAGAAGCAGAACCCATAATCAGAAAGAAAATCAACCAATCAACACTGACCCAGAACTGACAAAGATGTTAGAATAAGTAAATAAGCACACTAAGTAATTATAAATGCATTATATATTTTCAAAAATTAGTTACATGGAAGATATAATAGAGGCAACTGAATTTACATGAAAACTACAATATGTGAGATTAAAAAATAAAAAGGTATCGAATGGAATTAACAGCTGATTAGACTGCAGATGAAAAGATTAATGAAATTGAAGATATAAAACCTATCCAAATAAAAGAGAAAGAAAGTAACACAAAAAGTGAAAAGAATAAAGAAAAAATATTTAAAGAAATAATGACAGAAAATTTTCCAAATTGTATTCAAACTATAAACCCACAGATACAAGAAGTTCAGCAAACCCCAAGTTCAAGAAACATAAGGAAAACTACACCAAGGTACATCATAATTAAATTGCTCAAAAGCAGTGATAAAGAGACAATATTTTTTAAAAAAGAAACAGAGTAGCAAGATGGTGTAGGAGTAGAGGGTTTGTACATCTCCCCTTGTGACCACACCAGAGTTATGACAAAACCATGGAGCAAACAGCAAGCAGAATAACCTGGGTTCTGGATGAACAGAGGCCCTACAACTAGGGAGAGAAATAAGAAATCACCCTGGAATGGTAGGAGAGGGCAGAAATGTGAGGCTGTCTGGTCCTACATGGGCTGAGCAAGACAGAGTCTACAGCAGCCACAGTCAGCAGCTGCAGACATTCCTCTTAAAGTGATCACGACGGCGACTGGACTTTCGTGGTGACAGACTCACTCGCTCTGAGTTCCAGTGCTGGGGTGGCTGCTTGGGGAGCACCCGGGACACATGGGAGCACACTGAATTGTCAGGCCTTGGGGAGAGGGCTAGAGGAAAGTCTTTCTCCTGGGCAGAAGTTCTGGCTGTATCCATTGTTCCTCTGATAAACCCTCCCACCTCACAGTATGAGGATGCAGGCACTGCCACAACTTAGATATCATCATATTGGATAACAAGGTCACTCTGCCCAGAGGATTCCCTGAATTTCTGTCCCTCCCAACTTGCGGCCCCACCCAGGCCACATCCAGTGGTATCCTCAGCATGTCCAGTGCCCCTTGCTGAGCAGCTCCAAACTCAGCACTAGTTGCATCTGGCCTTGGTTTCTGGTGTAGCCTCTTTTGTTTTTTTCTTAAGTTTATTGGGGTAACATTACTTAATACAATTACATAATTTATGGGTATACATTATAATTTGACATCTATATATTCTATTGTGTATTTGCCACCCAAAGTCTAGTTTCCTTCAGCTACCATATATGTGATCTTCTTTACCCATTTTACCCTACCCCTACACCCCTAGATTTGACCCCCATTACCCTGTCTACCTCCCTCCTCTTCCACCACTCCCTACTCTATGGTAAGCACTAGTCTATAGTCCATGTCCATGAGTCTCTCTTTGTATATCCTGTTCCTTTGTTGCTTTTAGGTTTACATCCCACATAAAAGTGATATGATGTGATTTTCAACTTTTTCTGTCTGGCTTATTTCGTTTAGCATGATTATCTCGAAGTCTTTCCATGTTGTCGCAAATGGCAATATTTTATCTCTTCTTATGGCTGAGTAATATTTCATTGTATATAGGTACTACAGCTTCTCTAGCCAATCATCTATCGTAGGACACGTTGGTTTTTTCCATGTCCTGGCCACCATGAATAATGCTGCTATGGACATCGGTGTGCAAATATCTTTTCAGAAATGCATTTTCAAGTCTTTGGGGGTAAATACCCAGTAGAAGGATTGCTGGGTCATATGGCAGATCAATTATTAATTTTTTTAGGAACATCTATACTGTTTTCCACAGTGGCTGTACCAATTTTCAGTCCCACTAGCAGTGTATGAGGGTTCCTTTTTCTCTGCATCCTCTCCAGCATTTGTTATTACTTGTCCTGTTGATTATAGCTATTCTAACAGGTATGAGATGGTATCTCATTGTGGTTTTGATTTGCATTTCCCTAATAGCTAGTGATGTTGAGCATCTTTTCATATATTTGTTGGCCACTTCTATGTCCTCTAGGGAGAAGTGTCTGTTCAGGACCTCTGTCCATTTTTTGATTGGATAGTTTGTGTTTTTTTTGTTGTCGCTGTTGTTGTTATTGAGTCATATGAGTTCTCTGTATATTTTGGATATTAGACCCTTATAGGAGATGTTGCTTGCAAATATATTTTCCCATTTGGATGGTTCTGTCTTTACCTTACAGACGGTTTCTTTTGCTGAGCAGAAGCTTTGTAGTTTAATGTAGTCTCATTCATTTATTGTTGCTTTTACTTCCCTTGTCTTTGAGGTCAAATTCATAAAATCCTCTTAAAGTCCAAAGTTCTTGAGTTTAGATCTTATGTTTTCTTCTATGCATTTTATTGTTTCAGGTCTTATATTCAGATCCTTAATCCATTTTGAGTTAATTTTGGTGTGTGGTGATAGACAACAGTCTAGTTTCATTCTTTTGTAGGTGGCTTTCTAGTTTTCCCAGTGCTATTTATTAAAGAGGCTTTCCTTACTCCACTGTATGTTTTTGGCTTTTTGTTGAAAATTATTTGCCCATATATATATATGGGTTTATTTCTAGACTCTCGCTTCTGTTCCACTGGTCCGTGTGTCTTTTGCTGCCAATATCATGCTGTTTTGATTACTGTCGCTTTGTAATATAATTTGAAGTCAGGCAGATTGATGCCTCCAGCCTTGTTCTTTTTTCTCAGGATGGCTTTGGCAATTAGGAGTCTTTGGTGCTTCAATACAAATCTGATCATCTTTTGTTATATTTCTTTAAAATATTCCAATGGGATTTTGATGGGGATGGCATTAAATCTATATAATGCTTTAGGTAATAAGGTCATTTCAACTATGTTGATTCTTCCAATCCAAGAACACGGAATATCTTTCCATTTCTTTGTATCTCCTTTGATTTCTTTTAATGGGGTCTTATAGTTTTCATTATGTAGGTTTTTCACTTGTTTCATTAAATTCATTCCTAGGTATTTTATTCTTTTAGTTGCAATTGTAAAAGGAATAATTTTTTCTACTTTTTTTCTGACATTTTATTATTACAGTATAGGAACACTATGGATTTTTGAATGTTGATTTCATATCCAGAAACTTTACTGTATTTGTTTATTGTTTCTAATAGTGTTCTTGTAGAGTCGTTAGAGTTTTCTGTATAGAGAATCATGTCATCCTCAAATAGTGATAGTCTGACTTCTTCATTTTCTATTTGGATGCCTTTTTTATCTTGTCTGATTGCACTCTTTAGGACTTCCAATGTTATATTGAATAACAGTAACAATAGTAGACAACCTTTCCTTGTTATTAGAGGAAAAATTTTTAGTTTTTCACCATTAAGTATAATGTTGGCTGAGGGTTTGTCATATATGGTATTTAGTATGTTAAGTTACTTTCCTTCTATACCGATTTTATGAAGTGTTTTGATCATAAAAGGATGCTGTATCTTGTTGAAGGCTTTTTCTGCATCTATTGATATGATCATATCATTCTTATTTTTTTAAATTTGTTATGTGGTATATCATATTAATCAATTTGCGAATGTTGAGCCATCACTGTGCCCCTGGGATAAAGCCCATGGTGTTTAATCTTTTTAATATGTTGCTATATTCAGTTTGCTAGTATCTCATTTAGAATTTCTGAATTTGTGTTCATAAGAGATATTGGTCTGTAATTTTCTTTTTTGTGTGTTATCCTTACCAGGTTTTGATATCAGAGTAATATTGGCATCATAAAATGAGTTGGGAAGTATTGCCTTCTCTTCAATTTTTTGAAAGAGTTTGAAGAGAATAGGTATTAAATCTTCTTTGAACGTTTGGTAGAATTCACTGGTGAAACCGTCTGGTCCTGAACTTTTCCTTTTGTTAGGTTTTATATGATTGTTTCAATTTCCATACTGCTGAATGGTCTATTTAGGTTTTCCAGATCTTCTTGATTCAGTCTAGGAAGATTGTATTTTTCTAAGTACCGGTCCATTTCTTCTAGGTTACTAAATTTGGTATTACATACTTTTTCATAGTCTTCTTGCATGATTCTTTGTATTTCTACGATGTCTGTTATAATTTCCTCTGTTTCATCCCTGATTTTGTTTACTTGTGTACGTTCTCTTTTTTTAGTAAGTCTAGCCAGGGGTCTGTCAGTTTTATTAACCTTCTCAAAGATCCAACTCTTTATTGTATTTATTTTTTCTATTGCTTTTTTGTTTTCAATTTCATTTATTTCTGCTATAATGTTGATTATTTCTTTCCTTCTGCTGAATTTAGGCTTCATTTGTTCTTCCTTGTCTAGTTTTTTAAGATATAGTATTAGGTTGTTTATTTAGAGTCACTGTTGTTTTTGGAGATAGGCCTGTAACAATATGAACTTTCCTCTTATGACCGCATTCACCGTGTTCTGTAAGTTTGATATGTTGTACTATCATTCGTTTCTATGTATCTCTTGATCTCTCTTCCCTGTCCCAGTTATTCTTCAGTAGTATGTTGTTTAATCTCCATGTATTTGTGGTTCTTCCTGCTTTCTTTCTGCAGTTTATCTCTAGTTTCAAAGCATTATGATCAGAGAATATGGCTGGGATGATGTTAAACCTCTTATATTTGTTGAGGCTATCTCTGTGTCTCAGTGTGTGGTCAATTCTTGAGAATGTTCCATGTGCACTAGAGAAGAATGTATAAGCAGCTGTTTTGGAATGGAAGGCTCTGTAAATCTCAATTATGTCTAGTTGATCTAATGTGTTATTTAAGGATGTTATTTCCTTATTGATTTTCTGTTTAAATGTTCTGTACATATCCCATAGTGGGGTATTTAGGTCCCCTATATGATAGTGTTTTGGCCTGTTTTTCCCTTTAGTTCTTTTAGTAATTGCTTTACATATATTGGGGCTCCCTGATTGAGAGCATAGATATGAATAATTGTTATGTCTTCTTGGTGCATGATTTTATCATTATGAAGTATCCCTCAGTATCTTTCTTTACTTTTTTATTTTGAAGTCTATTCTGTCCGATATTAGTACCGCTAATCCCACTTTTCTATGAATGCCATTTGCTTGAAATATCATTTTCCACCCTTTCACTTTGAGTCTATATTTATCTTTGGAGCTGAGATGTGTCTCCTGGAGGCAAGTTATGGTTGGGTTTTGTTTTTTCATCCATTCTGCAACTCTGCACTTTGTTATTGGTGAATTCAGTCCATTTACATTTAGGGTGATTATTGAAATATTAGGTCTCTTTAAAGCCATTTTATCTTTTGCTTTCTGGTAGCTTGGTGTTTCCATTGCTTCCATGTCCTCCTGTTTCTGTTTTCTTTATTTTGTGGGTTTTCCCTCTGGTTCTTCTTGTTTTGTGTTATATACTTCAGTTCTGAATCTTTGGTGTGCAGATACCATAATGAATATGTAGAGGATATTTTTATGTACATAGTAGTTCATTTTCTTCTGCGTGTGCCTTATCTCCATTCCACTTAGCGAACTTGGATCTTTCAATCTTCCACTTTTCAGTCATTTTTATCTCAATTTGTCCCTATGTATGCTGAGCATTCATTACTATCTTGCTATAGCACTTCTCTTCTTATTATTTAAGCTGTTCTTAGTGTGGGTTGCTCTCCTCTGATTCTATTTGCCTGATAGTCACTTTACTCCAAAATATGTTTTGTTTTGTTTTTGTCGTTTTCTTTTAGGTGAGCTGACGCCTTTCAGTATTTCCTGCAGTGCAGGCCTCGCAATGGAGAATTCCCTCAATTTTTGTGTGTCTGAAAAGGTCTTAATTTCTCCTACATATCTAAAGGAAAGCTTAGCTGGATACATTATTCTTGGCTGGTAGTTCTTTTCACTTAACAGTTTAAATATTTCATTCCATTTCTTTCTCACTTGTAAGGTCTGCACTGAGAATTCCAATGATAATTTAATGGGTTTTCCTTTATAAAGTTACCGTTTTCTTCTCCCTAGCTGCCCTGAGAATTCTATCTTTGTCATTGATTTTTGGTATCTTTAATACAATGTGTCTTGGTGAGGGCCTTTTTTGTTGAGATTATTGGGTGTTCTGTTGACTTCTTGAATTCCAAGCTCCAGATTATTCCTTAGATTTGGGAAATTCTCATTCACTATTTGTCTGAAAATGCTTCCTAGTCCCTGCACCTTTCCCTTGCCTTTGATAATGCCCATTATTCTTATGTTTCCTCTCCTGATGGTATCAGCTAGTTCTTGTATTTCTCTTTCATCATTTTTCATTCTTTGGTTTCTCTCTTCCTCCTTCTGATTTATTTCTAGATTTCTGTCTTCCATATCACTGATTCTTTCCACCATTTGGTCAACTCTATTTCCCAAGCTTGCTATTTCATGTTTCAACTCTTGCAGTGTGTTCTTCATCTTCAGAAGTTCTATTTGGTTCTTTTTGAGGGTTTCAATCTCCTTGCTCTCTCATCTAGGTGTTTTTTCAAGTCCTGAAATTGTTGATATGACTCATTTTGGAACTCACTGAGTTTTTTCAGAAGTACCATCCTGAAGTCTCTGTCATGTAAGTTGCATATTTCTATGTCTGTAAGCTTATGTTCTGGAGATTTTTCTCTCTCCTTCTGAGATCTCTTGTCACCTTGGTTGTTTTTGGTGTTTAATGGACTATTTCTCTACCTGGGCATTAATGGAAGTGTATTCTTCTGTTTTTCCAGAAAGACAATTTATTATATAAAGGTCTTTCTTTAGCCTGCTGCAAAGAAGGCACTTTTCTTTTGGTTTCCAGTAGGTGGCCTCTAAGCTTCTTGGATTCCTGCTTTATATAAAGCCTAAATAATGCCTTTTTTATTTTCTTGTAGATATTTAACCACATTCACTACCCTAAGTTTCAGTTCCTGTCGGTGTCAGCAACAGTCTCGGCAGGGTTTGCTCAGATTCCCCTGGGGATCCCCGGTAATTAAACTTAGAGGGTATGGAGGGTGGGTCTTCTGGATTGGGAGTTGGGAGCTGCAGCTCAGCCTCGATTTTGCAACCACGGCCAGTAAAAATCAACTGTTGTTTCTCTGCGGTCTTGTCCCGCTTCTCTGCCTTTTGCCTTGATGACTAAGCACTGCCGCCAGCCACCTACAGGGAGCTCACAGCTTTCCCAGACAGGGAAATGCACTGCTCTTTTTCCTCTCTCCCACCTCCTACAGAGAGTTCCAGTGGATGTGAGAGGCAACTTCTTTATTTCTCCCAGTCCACCACCCAACACTCAGAGTAGTGGTAGCTCTTATGCTCAGATTCAAAACTCCGACGTGCTGATGTGTAGTTTGAGTGTTTTTTGTTTGGTTTTAGATGTTCAGCTTATTTTATTTCAAGGGGAGAGATCTGAGGATGTCTTTCATTCTACCATGTTTTCCAGAATCCTTGTGTGGCCTCTTAAGGCAACTATAAATACTGCATGGGTAGTAGTCATCAGTGGATTGCTTGCTGACTCTCACCAGGTGGTCCCAGAGGTGCACATGCTGGGGCTAAACTTGGCCTGCAGCTGGATCTTCTCGGGACTGTGGCACAGGGCCACACAGGACACCTTCTACACAAAGTCGCTCTTATAAGTCCAGGAAGCTTAGGAGCTTTACTTAGCACACAGAAACAGACATGAAAGGCAGCCAAAGTGGAGAGACAAAGAAATATGTTTCACATGAAAGAAGAGAACAGAGCTCCAGAAAAAAAAAATTTTAAACGAAGTGGAACCAAGCAATCTAACAGATGTAGAGTTTGAAACACTGGTTATAAGGATGCTCAATGAACTTAGGAGAAGAGTATATGAACTCAGTGATAACTTTAACAAAGAGATAAATAACGTAAAAATGAAGATGGAAATTTTAAAAAGAGAACCAGTAAGAAGTGGAGAAAACGATATCTGAGATGAAGAGTATATTAGAGGAAATCAACAGAGCGGATAAAGCAGAGGATTAAAGCACTGATGTAGAGGATGGGGTAGCAGAGGACACCCAATCAGAACAGCAACAAGAAAAAAGAATCCAAAAAAAGTAAGATAACTTAAAAAGCTTATGGGGCAACATCAAGCATAACAACATAGGGACACCAGAAGGAGAAGAGAGAAAGCAAGAAATTGAAAACCTACTTGAAGAAATAATGATGGAAAACTTCCCTCACCTGGTGAAGGAAATAGGCATACAACCTCAGGAAGCTCAGGGAGTCCCAAAAAAGATGAACCCAAAGAGGCCCACATGAAGACACATTATAATTAAAATGTCAAAGGTTAAAGACAACAAGAGAATCTTAAAAGCAGCAAGAGAAAAGCAGCAAGAGAAAAGCAGCTACAAGGGAGCTCCCATAAGACTGGCAGCTAATTTCTCAACAGACACTTTGCAAGCCGGAAAGGATTGGCACAAAATATTCAATGTGATGAAAATCCAGGATCTACAACCAAGAATACTTTATCCAGCAAAGCTATCATTTAGAGTTGAAGGACAGATAAAGAGCTTCCCAGACAAGGAAAAGCTAAAGGAATTCATCACCACCAAGCCAATGTTACAGAGAATGTTGGAGGGACTTCATGAAGAAGAAGAAAGGAGAAGGAGAAGGAGAAGGAGAAGGAGAAGGAGAAGGAGAAGGAGAAGGAGGGGAAGGGGAAGGGGAAAGGAAGGGGAAAGGGGAAGAGGAAAGGGAAATATTTATCAAAAATGTGAATAAAGAATGGCAATAACTACTTATCTTCAACAAGTACTTTAAATGAAAAAGAATTAAATGCTCCAATAAAAAGATAAGGTACCTGAATGAATAAGAAAACAAGACCCTTACATATGCTGCCTACAAGAGACTCACTTCAGATTAAAAGACACACACAGACTAAAACTAATGAGATTAAAAAAGAGATTGCATGATGGATCTAGAGGGTATTGTGCTGAATGGAATAAGTCAGATAAAGACAAATGCCATATGATTTCATGTACATGTACAAAATAAACAATGATGACAACAAAAATGGAAACAAACTCGTAGATACAGATAACAGATAATATTTTAAGGGTTACCAGATAGAAAGGGGTTTGGAGGGTGGTGAAAGGGGGGAAAGAGATTAATAAGTACAAGTGAGTAATTACAAAATAGTCATGGAGATATAAAGTATAACATAAAGAATATAGTCAATAATATTGTAATAAAAAAGTTTGAGTGCAGAGGGGTACTAGATTATTAGGATGATCGCTTTGTGAATTATATAGATCTCTAAATACTATGCTATATACCTGAAGCTAATATAATCTTGTATGCCAACTGTAATGGAAAAATAAAAATTATTATTTAAAAAAAATTTTTAACAGTAAACAGACATATAAAGATAAGGATTACAACAAATTTCTTGTCTGAGACAATGTAAGAAAGAAGATGATAAAGTAACATCTTTAAAGCTCCTAAAAGAGGCATGAAAAGAGGAGATTTGTGCTAAATAGAACAGAAACCAAAAGACAGCTATGATGGCACGCAACAATTTGGGGGAATCCGGTTATTTAACTGTAGGCTTAAAGTCCCCCCCACCACAAAATGGACTTTAATCAACATCATACACAAATATAAATTGCAGTTGGATTATAGATATAAATGTCAACCTAGATTTCTATACCTAGCAAAAATATTTTTCAAAAATAAAAGTAAAATAAAGACTATTTTCAGAAATAAAAAGCTAAAAAATTCACTTTCCTAAGAAGTCCTTGAGTCAGAAGGAATTTGATACTAGAAGGAAATCTGGATTTACTCAAAGGAATGCAGAAGACCAGAAATTGTAGCTACATAAGTGTATATAATTTGTTCTTATTAACAAAAATAATAACAATATAGTGTGAGGTTAATAACATGTATTAGTAAAATGTGTGACAATAATGGCACAAAAAGCCAGTAAGAGAGAAATGGAAGTATACTATCATAACATTCTAAAACTATACGTGAACTGGTGTGATAACACTTGAAGATAGTTAAAGGTATATACTATAATCCCTAAGCAATTATTAAAGTAATAAAATAAAGAGCCATAGCAAATAGACCAACTAAAGAGATAAAAAGGAGTTGTTAAAAATAATAGTCAATTCTTAAAAAGGCAGTGAAAGAACAGGGGAATATAAAACAGTTGGGACAAGGAAAAAACAACTGGCAAGATCACAGACTCAAATCTAGCATACCAATAATCACATTCAATGTAAATGGTCTACTTAACCCAATTAAAAGGCAGAGATTATCAAACTGAATTTTAAAAAGACCCCAATATGTGCTGGCTACAAGAAATACACACACACACACACACACACACACACACACACACACACACACACACACAAAGGTACATTTAAAATATGAAGACACAAATAGATTAAAAGGAGAAGAAAAAATATACCATGTTAACATCAATCAAAAGAAAGTTGCTGTGGCTATATTAATATCATAACAAACTAGATTTCTACTTACATCAATTATATCTAGCTACATAATATAGAAGATGAGGTAGATTATTGAGTACCTGCATTTGTCTATACTTCCTCTATGCAACAGCAGCTTTTTAAAATGTTTTTAATATTTTTTAAATGTCATAAACTCATGAAGACAAATAGGAGAGAATGGAGAGATGACAAAAACAAGGATATTTTGGCAGCGAAAGTGGATACTAAGTAGTAAGTAACTTGCTAAACCTAAGAAAAATGACTTTTAAGCCAGAAGTGGGATAGGAAACATACCACCTGATTTATACCATTAAATTCCTAAAAAACTTGAGAACTAAAGCACCAGAAAAAATGGTGAAGTGGAGTGATGGTGGGCTAAGAAAAGAATTCATTGAAACTCTGTTTAAGAAGAAATTAACTCTCTTCCACACCCTCATCAGATTTTATCTCCCTCTAAGTGTGTGCAGCTGCTACTCCTCCACCTCTACCCCCAGGCAGTTAGATTTTAATACTATAGACAGACTAACTCAAACATGTATGGGCCAGGGGATAGTATGTGGGGTTAAAGGTGAGGGTAACATACTGAAAACAAAGAGGTTAAGAAAAAGTTTGATTACTGAATGCTGAGTACCTCGCTCAACCCAGGCTTCTTCTTCTTTCCTCTTTCTGGCAGCCAGGCTTTCTGCCCCCACACAGTAGACCATAGAGCCTTCTCTAAACAATCTGACTGGCCTCAAAGGAAACATCATCAAAATGGACCAACCAGGTCACTGCTGCAATGAAGCCGGTTTATTAATAAGCTCGTTTGTGCGCTATTCTTATTTATCTGCACATAGCCAAGGTTGAAAATAATAACCAATATTTATTTAGCACTTATTGTGTGCCAGGAACTATGAAGTAGTTAATATTACAATTCCCATTTTACAAATAAGGAAAGAGAGACACAGAGAGCTCCAGCAATGTGCCCAAGTCCACACCACTGGAATGTGGGGGAGCTCACACTCCTCTAATTTTTTTTGTCATACATTATTGTTTTCTTTAGTGGAGCTTTCCCCCACTCTAAACTGTCCCTCTTCAACTACAACCATGCTTCTGAGCCTCCAAAGATTTCCAGTGTTTCTCCCACACAACCTTCTTCAAGAAGTTCCTAGAGTATGGGCTTTAGCAAATGAAGCAATAAGCTGGGAATATGAGAGAATTCAGAACACAGGAGATCCAAAGCAAGAGGAAGATGAGGGGAAGTCCCAGGATGCAGTGTCAGTAGTCTGAGAAAGCAGCTTCTCCTGACTGAGCAGGTCAGAAGTCTCCAGGAGCAACTTTCTTACAAAAACTCAATATGTAAAACATCTAATTTCTGTGAGCATATTGAGGAGATATATATATA
>NW_006433879.1:1070367-1085960 GCF_000325575.1 Pteropus alecto | reverse complement strand
GAAATAGTAATTAATACAGAGAGAAACTAAGTAAACAAAAAGACATTTACTAACTGTGGAAGAAAAAAGTGCAAGAAGGAAAATTAATTCATCTTAATTTATAAAATGGCTCCATTGTGAATAATGTCAAAATAATATAGACATTTAATGTTGATCCAGAAATAAGATGCTGTAACTACATTTGGAGGAGACGTGAAGGGATTGAGTTCATCTGGGGGACAGGAGGAGCAAGGAGTAGAAAGAGGGCTAAAATTGCAGCCTCAGAGGAACATCAGCATATGGCAGAGTTAGAGGATCCTTTTGTTTCTCCCCTTAAAGTTATATCAAATTGGACAACTATAATTCCACAAAAAATCCCTTCTCAACACACAAACATGTCTAAGAGACCCATGCATCAAGACATCCTAAGGTGGGCATATCAGAATGAGCAGGGGAGATGGGAAGGAGAGAAAGACAGAGATGGAGGACCAGACTGACTGTCCAGCATCCACCACAGACCCAGCTGATGTGATAGTAGTGGTAGTGGTGGAGGAACTGGGCTGCAGCTCTTACACTACAGCCAAGAAGGTAGGAGAAGCAGAAGCAACATTCTAGCCAGTGCCATTGCTAAACACAGTGACGAAGGTGGAGAAACAGCACAGCAATGTGGCAGCTTCAGACTAGCAGCCACCATTATGACCAAGAAGGCAAAGCTGCATACTAGCGAACCCACCTCCTCTCATCTACCCTTTGCTCATTCATAATGGCAGAACCAGTAAAGGCAGAAACCAGTAGAGGCAGTGGAGACTTCTTAGGTAACACAACACGGCAGGCAGCCTCTAGTTACAACGAGGCCATGCTGGCAACTCAGAGACCCAAAGCCACATCACCCACCTGGTGGTGCCCTGAGACCAAGGTGATTCAGACACAGAGAGGACATTTTCCACCTCAAGGAATATGGGATATTTTCTCCTAATGAGGTAACACCACACCACTGAGATCCCAGAGGTGTCAATAGGGCAGGTAAGATAAAAATAAAAGCTTGCACTATAGCACCATCTACTGGAAATCAAAAGAAAAACTTCTACTTATCAACTTGCTGAATTAAGAGCAAAACATCACTTTAAAAATTTTTTTTACTACCTCAAATGTCCAGGCAGAGAAACAATTCATCAGTTACCATGAATAACCATGGTAACAAGGTAGCTCAGAAAGGAAATTTTAAAATGTCTCTGTAAACCAAATTCAAAAACATGGAAAACTGTGATTTTCAAGATTGAAGTTATGAAAAAAACTCAATGAGCTACAAGAAAACTCACAAAGGCAGTTTAATGAGCTCAAGAATAATATTAATGAAGAAAAGGAGTACTTTACCAAAGATATTGAAACAATAAAAAAGAACCAAACAGAAATACTGGAGCTGAAGAACTATATAAATGAGATGAAAAATGCATTAGAGAGCACTGTAAATAGAGCAGACAAGATGAAAGTGAGATTTCAAAAACTCAAAGAAAAAAAATCCAGAAATGACTCAGGTAAAAAAAAGAGAGAGAACTCAGAGTTTAAAAAATGAAAGAACCATCTGACTCCGATAGAAAGAGCAACATAAGGATAATGGGTATACCAGAAGGAGAAAATAGAGAGAAGGGAACAGAGAGCCTTTTCAAACTTTGATTAAGATGACAAATAATCAAGGAGAACTTCCCAAACCTATGGAAAGAGCTGGACTCTCAAATTTAAGAAGACAACAGAAGACCTAGTTACCTCAGTGCAAAAAAAAATATTTCTTTTCTAAAACACATTGTATTAAAACAGTCAAAAGTAAATGACAAGCAGAATTCTGAAAGCAGACAAGAAAAAAAGAAGACTACAACGTACGAAAGAAATTCCATTAGATTTTCACCAGATTTTTCAGCAGAAACCCTATAAGCCAAGAATGAATTATTCAAAATCTTGAAAGAAAGAAAGAAACTGCCAGTCAAGAATAATACATCTAGCACAGTTATCCTTTAGATATAAAGAAGAAATAAAGGCTTTCCCAGAGAAACAAAAGCTGAGGGAATTTACCACCGCAAGACCTGCATTATAAGAAATATTGAAAGGAGCCCTTCTACCTAAAACAAAAAGACAAAATCATACAAAACTTTGAGTAAGATAACAAAGAGACAGAGTGGGAAACTGCAAATCTATTTCAGAATAGAGTATTAAACACTTAATTATAATATAAAGGTTAAAGGGAGGAAAGGCATTTTTTAAAAGACTATTACTTCTACAATTTGAAAACAAACACAAAGCATAAAAATTTGTGATGACAAATTTAAAATGGAAAAAGACTAAACTTAAACAGGTGAATGAAGATAAAATGCAGTTGGAAGAAAATTGACTACTGTATGTATGAAATTTTTTTACATAAACCAAATGGTAACCACAGCTGAGACACATAACGTATAAAAAGAGAAAATAGAGGGGAAAAATTATAGAAAACCACAAAATTAAAATAGCATACAGAAACACAAGGGAACAGAAACAGAATAACCAGAAAACAAAAGATAAAATGACTGTAGTAAATCCTCATATATCAATAATCACCCGAAATGTAAATGGACTAAATTCAGCAATCAAAAGGCACAGAGTAGCAGGATGGATTTAAAAAACCAGACTCAACTACATGTTGCCTTCAGGAGACCCAACTCAGCTACAATAATAGATATAGACTGAAAGTGAAGGAGTGAAAGATGATACTCCAATCAAATAGCATCCAGAAAAAAGCAAATGTAGCCGTACTTATGTCGAATAAAATAAATTTCAAGGTAATGAGAAACAAAGATGGATGTTTTATGATGATAAAGGGGACAATTCATCAAGACTACATAACATTTATTATGCACCCAACCTGAGAACACGAAAACATAAATCAATTATGAACATATCTAAAGGAAGAAACAGACAAAAATACAATTATAGTAGGAAACCTGAATATTCCATTGACAGCAATGGATAGATCATCCAAAAAGAAAGTCAAAAAGAAAATATCGGCCTTAAAGGACATATTAGAGCAAATGAACATAATTTATATTGACAAAAGTTTCCATCCTAAAACAACAAAATACACTTTCTTCTCAAGTACGTACAGAACATTCTCAAGGATCCATGTATTGAGGCATAAAACCAGTGTCAATAAATTTTAGAAGATCGAAATCATATCAAGCATATTTTCTGACCACAGTGATATAAAACTGGAAATTAACTATAAGAAGAAAACTAGAAAAACCATGAATATGTGGAGATTAAACAACATGCCACTGAACTACTATTATGTCAAAGAATAAATAAAAGGAGAAATCAAAAGGTACATAGAGACAAATGAAAATGAAACTACAGCATACCAAAATTTTTAGATGCAGCAAAAGTGGTACTATGAGGGAAGTTTATAGCATTACGGCCTACCTCAAAAAATAAGAAAAATCTCAAATAAAAATATCTAACATTATCCTTTAAAGAACTAGAAAAAGAACAAAGCACAAAGTCTTCTCAAACTCTTCCCATAAAATTGAAGAAAAGAGAATACTTCCTAACTTATTTTACAAGGCTAATATTAACCTGATACCAAAATCAGGCAAGTACAACATTAAAAAAAAAAAAAAAGATAATTACAGGCCAATATCTCTGATGAATATAGATGCAAAAATTATCAACAAAATACTAGCAGATCAAATATAACATATTAAAAAGATAATACATCACAATCAAGTGGGGTTCATTCCAAGAATGCAAGAATGGTTCAACATACACATATCAATTAGTGTGTACACCACAAAAAAGTCTTTTCCTCTAAGATCAGGAAAAAGACAAGAATGTCCACTCTTACCATTGTTAGTCAACATAGTACCAGAAGTCCTAGCCAGGCAATTAGGCAAGAAAAAAAATGTAAAAGGCATCCAAATTTGTAATGAAGTAAAAGTGTCAGTACTTGCAGATGGCATAATTCCGTATATAAAAAATCCTAAAGACCCCACCAAAGACTATTAAAAGCAATAAATAAATACAGTAAAGTTGCAGGAGACAAAATCAATTGTAAAAAAAAAATCTGATATGTTCCTACATACTAACAATAAAATACCAGAAAGAAAAATAAAGAAAATTCTATTTACAATTGCAACCAAAGAAATAAAAAACTTAGAGATAAACTTAACAAAGGAAGTTCAAGACCTGTACACCAAAAACTACAAGACATTGTTGAAAGAAATTGAAGAAAACACAAAGAAATAGAAAGATATTGCATGTCCATAGATTGTAAGAATTAACATTGTTAAAATGGCCGTATTACCTAAAGCAATATACAAATTTAATGCAATCCTCATCAAAATCCCAATGGCATTTTTCACAGAAATAGAACAAAAAATTCTCAAATTTGTATGGAACCACAAAAGACTCCAAATAGCCAAAGCAATTCTGAAAAAAAGAACAAAGCTAGGGGTATCACACTCCTTGACTTCAAACTGTACTACAAAGTAACAATAACCAAAACAGTATGGTATTGGCAGAAAAACAGACACACAGACAAATGGAACAGAATTGAGAGACTAGATATAAACCCAGAAATAAACCCACACATATAAGCAAATAATTTTTGACAAAGGAGCCAAAAGTATACAATGGTTAAAGAAAAGCCTCTTCAATAAATAGCGTTGGGCAAAATAGAAGCCCACGCACAAAAGAATGAAACTATACTGCTACCTGACACCATACACAACAATTAACTCAAAATGAAATAAAGACTTGAATATAAGACCTGAAACAATAAAATACATAGAAGAAAACATAAATACTAAACTTATGAACCTTGGTCTCAGAGGAGATTTTGTGAACTTGACCCCAAAGGCAAAGGAAATAAAAGTAAAAATAAATGAATGGGACTACATCAAACTAATAAGCTTCTACACAAAAAAGGAACCATCAACAAAACAAAAGGCAACCAACCAAATGGGAGAAGGTATTTGCAAACAATATTTCTGATAAGGTGCTAATATCCAAAATATATAAAGAACTCATACAACTCAAAACTATCAAACTCAAAACAACAAAAAACAAACAATCCAATTTAAAAAAAAATGGACAGAGGACATCAATAGATACCTTTCCAAGACAGACATACAAATAGTCAATAGATATATGAAAAGATGCTCAACATCATTAGTTATGAGGGCAACAAAAATCAAAATTACAATGAGATACCACCTCACACCTGTTAAAATGGTTATTATCAGTAAGACAAGAAATAAGTATTGGAGAGGATGTGGAGAAAAGGGAGCCCTCGCACATTGCTGGTAGAAATGTAAATTGGAAAACAGTATGGAGGTTCTAAAATATTAAGAATAGAGCTACTATATGACCCAGGAATCCCTCTTCTGAGTATCTGCCTGAAAAAAATAAAAACAATTATAGCAATATATGTATCCCTATGTTCATTGTAGTATTATTTACAATAGCCAAGGCATATAAACAATCTAAGTATTCTGCAAGGAATGCAGAGGGCTGCTGAGTTTTGTAAAAAGACCTTTGAGTTATCTCACCCTTCAAACCATATTATATACATATAATATTCAAACTTAATTTTTAAAAATAAATAAAACATAGTATGAAGGAAAATATAAAAATATCAACAATAACATATAACAAAGAAGAGTACAAAATCCTAGAAATAAGTCAACACAAACATATACAACCTTGATATATAAAGCTTTAAAACTCTAATGAGTAACATGAAAGAAAACTTGACTGAATGGAAAACTATGCCTTTTGTATAGGAAAAATATCTTGAAGATCTAAATTCTCCTTTAATTTATCTATTTATTCATATGATTTCAATAAAAATAACAAGAACATTGGGGGAAGTCCTCTCTTAGTCTGCTCAGGTTGCCATAACAAAGTACAACAGACTGGGTGGCTTAAACAACAGAAATTTATTTCTCACAGCCCTGGAAGTTGGAAGCCAAATATCAGGGTGCCAGCAGGGTTGATTTCTGGTAAGACCTCTCTCCTTGGCTTGCAGATGTCCACTTTCTCACTCCTTGGCCTTTCTTCTGCGCACGGGCACCCCTGCTTGCGCTCTCTCTCTGTCCCTCTCTGTCTGTCTCTCTCTCTCTGTGTCTGTGTCTTTCTGTCTGTCTGTCTGTCTGTCTGTCTGTCTGTCTGTCTGTCTCTCTCTCTCTCTCTCTCTCTCTCTCACACACACACACACACACACACACACACACACAAAACAGTTCTATCAGATCACCCTTATGGTCTCATCTAACTTTACTGCCTTAAAGGCCTATCTTCAAATACACTTACATTAAGGGTTAGGGCTTCAACATATGAACTATGGGGAAGACAGAATTCAATTCATAATAGGGGGAATCTGACAAAGAGATGCTAAATTTATCAGAGAAAAAAATGTGAGAATACCAAAAATGTTATATTTTTAAAAAGAATGATAGAATAAACAAAGAGGGATGTGTAGAACTGACCCTATCAGATACTAGGTTGAATCATATAAAGTTGCCATTTTTATATCAAAAATGCTCGAATTGCTGATTTCATACATTTTGACTAATAAAAATCATTCTAAAGTGATAGTAATTAAAAGTTGAGGAATCTAGATATAAATCTAAACATATATAGGAATTTAATATATGTCAAAAGTGCCACTTAAAACTATGAAAAAAATATAGACTATTCAATAAATATATTAGGACAAGTGGCTAGTAATGGTAAATAAATAAGTGGATTCTGACCTCATTCTTTAAAACGAAATAATATTTAGAAAGTTGTTATCAACAGGACAAGTAATAACAAATGCTGGAGAGGAGGCAGAGAAAAAGGAACCCTTATACACTGCTGGTGGGACTGAAAATTGGTACAGCCACTGTGAGAAACAGTATGGAGGTTCCTCAAAAAGCTAAGAATTGATCTACCACATGATCCAGCAATCCCTTTACTGAATATTACCTGCAAAGACTTGAAAACCCATATCTGAAAAGATATTTGCACACTGACTTTCATAGCAGCATTATTCACAGTGGCCAGGACATGGAAGCAACTGAAGTGTCCTACGATAGATGATTAGCTAAAGAAGCTGTGGTACATATATACAATGGAATATTACTCAGCCATAAGAAGAGATGAAGTTCTGCCATTTGCAACAACATGGATGGACCTTGAGAAAATCATGCTAAGCGAAATAAGCCAGGCAGAAAAAGTTGAAAATCACATGATATCACTTATATGTGGCATATAAACCTAAAAGCAACAAACAAATAGGGCAAACATACAGAGACTCACGGACACAGACAATAGACTAGTAGTTAACAGATGGTGGGGGGAGGGGGGAAGTAGATGGGGTAAAAGGTTTCAAATATGTGGTGACAGAAAGAAATCTAACTATGGGAGGGGAACACAAAATGCAATACATATATATACCCTATTGTTAAATTGTACAACTGAAACTTACTGGATTTTGTTAACCAATGTCACCAAAAAATAATAATAATAATAAATTAAATTTTTTAAAAAAGAAAGTTCTGATAATGGATAGCAGTGATGGCTATAGAAGATGGTAAATTTGCTGAGAAAGAAACTGAGTGTTAGGGAAGTAAGCCATCTACAGAGAAGGAGGTGACTGCCAATACCTGTCAGTCTCACAGCAAGCTCTTTAAGTGGGACTGATCTTCATAAGTATCAAAGTTTCTTGTAGCATCTAGCTCCCCAAAGTGTGGTCTGTGAATCATAATGCAGATGTTCATTCAATAGGTCTCCACGTGACCAGAGATTCTGCATTTCTTGCAAGCTACCAGGTGATGCCTGGATTTGCAATGTTGTAGAGCTATGGTTCTCAATTGGCATGCACATTGCAATATATGGAGCTTTTTAAAATGTCATTGGCGAGGTCCTCTCTCTAGACCATGAATTGAAACCTATAAGGTGGAGCCAGATAATATATTAGTGGAGGTCCTCAGCTAGTTATAATATGCAACCACAATGAAGAAGTGTTGATGTAGAAACAGATAAGAAAGGTTGAAGATTAGTGCTAACGAGGAAACTTTATTCCCCACACCCAATGTTTCCTTTCTCTGTGAAGGGAGATCAAATAGCATAACCCTGGGTCTCTCTTCATCATTACTCACACCACTGGGAGTTAAGAACTTGGAGAAAAGAACTAAAAATATTCACCTCAGCTCTGCCCTTTTCTACTGTGGGAGCAAGTCTCCCCAAGGAGAGCACACATTTTATCTGTGTTCCTCTATGACATAAGCCAGTGGTTCTCAAAGTGTGAATTCCAAACCAGCAGCATCTGTATCACTTGGGAACTTGTTAGAAATGCAAATTCTAAGTCTTCATCTCATACCTACTAAATCAGAAATTCTAAGGATGAGGACAAACAACTTCCTTGTGTTTTAACAAGGCTTTCTGGTGATTCTGATACACATTCAAGTTTAGGGAAGCCCATTAGAGTGTGGTTCTCTCTGGAATTGATGGAGAAACCTGTTAGACTCTGGACTTCAGAATTAGAAGCTCCCTTGGACAACAGACATAAAGCTGCATCCTCTAACTAGGCTTTAATCAGTAATAAAAGCGATAATGTGATCTTCAAAATAATAGTAACAATAATATTTAGGAACACCAAATCGTTTTTTTAAAAAGGTAAAATTGTGAATGCAGTTTTGATGAATTTAGAGTTTGAATGCAAAATCAGAAGCTAAAAAGGAAAAATAAATTTGTCTACATATAAATTAAAATCGCCCAGCAATCAATCCACCAATATTGCCCCAAAGTAAACCATATCAAAAGTGAAAGTCAAATTGAGGAAAAAAATAATTGCTATACGTATAATAAGCAAAAGCTAAAAAAAATACAACAAGTTCTTAAAAATCAATAAGCAAAGAAAACCAGCCCAATCAAAAATTGGGCAAAGACTTAAAGACAGTTTAGAGTTTTCCTGTCCAATGTGGTGATGTGTGTGGGGAGTGGGGAGGGGTGTTACATGCTGTTGAGTCAGCTTGGACTCTTAGAAACCCTATGAATGAGTGATGACCACAATATTCTGTCTCCAGTAGCCCTGTTCAGCTTCTGTAGACTTATGTTTATGGCTTTTTTTTTTTTAATCAGAGTTGACATTTATGGCTTCTTTTATAGAGTCAGTCCATCTCATATTTGGTCTTCCTCTTTTCCTGCTGCCTTCTATTTTCCCAACAATGTTGTCTTTTCCAAAGAACTCTGCTTTCTCATGATGTATCCAAAGTAGGAAAGTTTGACTTTTCTCATTTTGGCCTCGAGCAATGTTTCAGGCTTAATTTGCTCTAGTATCCACTTGCTCATCTTTCCTGAGTATTCCTAGAGTTCTCCTCCAATACACATTTCAAACATTGATTTTTTTTCTACTATTCTTCATTGTCCAACTTTTGCATCCATACATAGTGATCTTAGCCTTGGTATCTAATAACACATCTTTGCTCTTGACGGTCTTGGTGATGTAGCACATATTAAAGCTGAAAATTGAACTTTCTCTGGAGCTCTGTTTCATCTTGGCTTTTCTGCATTGTGGCTTAAAGAGAAGAAAGTCTCTATATGCTACCAAGGAGAACTTCTTACTTTCACATTTTACATTGGTCACCCTTGGGCTTTCATTGTTTTTTCCAAGGTGTCAGTTGTCCTCAGCAGCAGCAGTCTGTTTCCAAAATATTTATAATGACTACCCACCTACCCCAAAAACTCTTAACCACCTAAAAGGGAACCTGTGTGGCACACAAGAGCATCAATACCCTCATGATAACACCGTGAGGAAAGAAAGGCAAGTAATTTAGCTACTATTTTGCAAGCAAAAGTAGATAAACATTTACCAGTATTTACTGTTCCTAGCCCAGGGCTCTTTCCACTGAGGTGAAAGGAAAGGCTGAAGAGTTTATACTGCTCTAGACTTAATAAAAACAAATGAAGAGCAGATGGCAGAAGGCACCAATTCTAATCCAGTAGAAGTATCTTTCAGCTGGTCTCCATGTCTCCATTCTGGCCTCAACAGGTCACAAAAGAGCCCACGATCTTTCTGAAAGGAAATTGAACAGTTATGTACTATTTAATACAATTCAACACATAAGCAGCTTATATTTATAGACTACTTGTTTGTGTCAGACCCTGTTCTAAGTTCTGTGCATGTAAATATAATGTGTGTATACATACATATTATATGTACATATATATGTATATGCATGCATATATATATTTAACTCTCTGAAGAACCCTCTGAGAAAGTCACTCTGATTATCCCATTACAGATGAAGAAGCAGAAGACAGAAGGTGAAGTTAATTTGCCCAACATTAACTTTGGCTTAACATGTAAGTCAAAGAATATTGCTTTAGCTTCCAGTTTATTTACCCTTCCCATATGTCTTTTTTGAGTACTTGCTGTTTGCCAGATCTAGAGATAGAGACTAATCTTTGAGTGCCCCATAAATGTGATCATTTTTCCCTGTGTATAAATATCATATAGGTTCTAGTTATGGGCCTTATTACCTATGTGGGAAATCAGGGCAATATTTCAGTGTGAATAGCTCTCACGGATCACAGACACCATAGTACCAGCATCATGACCACCCCCAATAAACCTGTAGGATAGAGTATGAGGCACAGGGGCATGCTCTTACATAGCACTTGCGTGTAGGACAGAGAGTTAGTTAGGTGGAATGTGCTCAAGAGGGAGAAAGATCCGCACAAATAGCCAGGCAGCTGGCTATTCACACACTTTCCATATGCCCTGTCCTTACCTACAGGTGACTGCATTCACAACCCCAGTCTCCTCTGTGGCCCACACACTGTTGCCTTCCAAAACTGTATGCCCAGCCCAGATCGCTCACCCAAATGCAAATTAAAACACTGAACAGTCTGGTAAATATTTTTATCTTAATGTACCAAAGACACATGAATATATCCAAAAATGATCTCACTATGATTCTCTTCCCCTAAATCCACTTTTTTGTGTCCTAAATTCTACTTATTGGTGCCATCATCCACCCACTCCAACAAAACACAGTATCATCCTAGATGTCATTCTCTGACATTGCCCCTTCTGTTGGCTGACAATCCCATTAAACTTCTAGCAGGAGCAGAACAGATATAAAATAGTTGCCAATAAGTTTTTTGCCTGGCCTCAAGGCAATCTGGTCTTATCTCAATCTATCATGAATTTCTCCTATAAATTATAAATCCTGGAAAATAATGCTTTTACTAGTGAGAGACAATGTCAATGACAAGGACTCCAGATCTATAAATTAAATAAAACTGTGTAAACCTATCAATTAATAATTGAAGCAAAAATGGGTTCTAGTAAATTACTGATTGACATGATGAAGAGTTAGCTGAAGAGCATATTTTAAGAATAAGTTCAGTTAGGATGAACCCAGGTAAGGTTGACTGATAAAATACAGGGTGCCCAATTAAATTTAAATTTCAGATTAGCACTGAATAATTTTTATTATAAAAAATTCTCCATGTAATATTTGAGACATACTAATATTTTTAATATTGTTTTTTATATGAAATTCAAATCTAGTTGAGCATCTTCTACTTTTCCTATAAGAGTAATATCTGAGTAGAGATTCATTTTTTTTATTAAGTTTATTGAGGTAACAGTGGTTAATAGAACGATATAATGTTCAGGTGTACATTATAATTTGGCATCTGTATATTCTATTGTGTGTTTACCACCCAAAGTTCAGTTTCCTTCAGCTACCATATATTTGATTTCCTTTACCCTACTTCGCCCTCACCTTTCCCCACTATATTTGACTTCCTTTACTCCATCTACCACCCCGCTCCCCCACCCTCTGTTAACCACTAGTTTATTGTCTATGTCCATGTTTGTTTGCCCTATTTGTTTGTTGCTTTTAGGTTTATATGCCACATATAAGTGACATCATGTGATTTTCAACTTTTTCTGTCTGGCTTATTTCGCTTAGCATGATTATCTCAAGGTCCATCCATGTTGTCGCAAATAGCAGTATTTCATCTCTTCTTATGGCTGAGTAATATTCCATTGTATATATGTACCACAGCTTCTTCAGTTAATCATCTATCATAGGACACTTCAGTTGCTTCCATGTCCTGGCCACTGTGAATAATGCTGCTATGATAATCAGTGTGCAAATATCTTTTCAGATATGGGCTTTCAAGTCTTTGGGGTAATATCCAGTAGAAGGATTGCTAGATCATATCGTAGATCACTTCTTAGCTTTTTGAGGAACCTCCATACTGTTTTCCACAGTGGCTATACCAGTTTGCAGTCCCACCAGCAGTGTATGAGGATTCCTTTTTCTCTGCCTCCTCTCCAGCATTTGTTATTACTTGTCTTGTTGATTTTAGCTATTCTAAGAGGTGTGAAATGGTATCTCATTGTGGTTTTGATTTGCATTTCCCTAATAGCTGGTGATGTTGAGCATCTTTTCATATATTTGTTGGCCATTTGTATGTCCTCTATGGAGAAGTGTCTGTTCAGGTCCTCTGCTCATTTTTTGATTGGATCGTTTGGTTTTTGTTGTTATTTTACCTTGTGACAGTATGTTTTGCTGAGTAGAAGCTTTTTAGTTTGATGTAGTGCCATTTATTTATTTTAGCTTTTAGTTCTCTTACTTTTGAGGTCAAATTCATGAAATCCTTTTTAAGTCCAAGGACCTTGAATTTAGTTCTTATGTTTTCTTCTATGCATTTGATTGTTTCAGGTCTTATATTCAGTTCTTAATCAATTTTGAGTTAATTTTGGTGTGTGGTGATATACAACAGCCTAGTTTCATTCTTTTGTAGGTGGCTTTCCAGTTTTCCCAGCACTATTTATTGAAGAGGATTTCCTTTCTCTACTGTAAGTTTGAGGCTTTTTTGTCAAAAATTATTTACCACTATTAATATGGTTTTACTTCTGGACTTTCGATTCTTTTCCACTGGTCTGTGTCTGTTTTGCTACCATTACCATGCCATTTTGATTACTGTCGCTTTGTACTATAATTTGAAGTTGGGCAGAGTGATGCCTCCAGCCTCGTTCTTTTTTCTCAGAATGGCTTTGGCAATTCGGGGTCTTTTGTGTTTCCATACATCTGATGATTTTTTGTTCTATTTCTTTAAAAAATCTGATGGGATTCTGATGAGAATTGCATTAAATCTGTATAATGCTTTAGGTAATATGGTCATTTTAACTCTGTTGATTCTTCTAATCCAAGAACACGGAATATCTTTCCATTTCTTTGTATCTTCTTCGATTTCTTTTAATAGGGTCTTGTAGTTTTCATTATATGGGTCCTTCACATGTTTTGTTCAGTTTAGGTATTTTATTCTTTTGGGTGCAATTGCAAAAGGAATTATTTTTTCTAATTCATTTTCTGACACTTCATTATTATAGTATAGGAACGCTATGGAATTTTAAATGTTGATTTTGTATCCAGAAACTTTACTGTATTTGCTTATTGTTTCTAATAGTGTTCTTGTGGAGTCGTTAGGGTTTTTTATAGAGAGAATCATGTCATCCACGAATATTGACAGTCTGAGTTTCATTTTCTATTTGGATGGCTTTTATATTTTTCTCTTTCCTGATTGCACTCGCTAGGATCTCCAATGTTATATTAAATAACAGTGGCAATAGTGGACAGCTTTGCCTTGTTTCTGATCCAAAGGGGAAGGTTTTTAGTTTTTCACCATTAAGTATAATGTCGACTGAAGGCTTGTCACAGATGGCTTTTATTATGTTATGGTACTTTCCTTTTATACTGATTTTGTTGAGTGTTTTGATCATAAATGGATGTTGTATCTTGTTGAAGGCTTTTTCTGCATCTATTGATTTAATTATATGATTCTTATTTTTTAATTAGTTTATGTGGTGTATCGCATTAATAGATTTGCATATGTTGAACGATCCCTGAGCCCCTGGGATGAAGCCCAGTTGATCGTGGTGTATTATCTTTTTAACATGCTACTGTATTTGGTTCACTAATATCTTATTTAGGAATTTTGCATCTGTGTTCATGCTGCTGTATTTGGTTCACTAATATCTTATTTAGGAATTTTGCATCTTTGTGAATTAAGATCTTTGAATCCTCCTTATTTCAGTTTTCTTTTATATGTGTTATCCTTACCAGATTTTGGTATCAGAGTAATATTGGCCTCCTAAAATGAGTTGGGAAGTTTTGCTTCCTCTTCAATGTTTTGAAAGAGTTTGACATGAATAGATATTAAATCTTCTTTTAAGGTTTGGTAGAATTCACTGGTGAAAACATTTGGTCCTGGAATTTTACTTTTGTTAGGTTTTTGGTGATTGTTTCAATTTCCATACTGCTGATCGGTTTATTTAGATTTTCCAGAGCTTCTTGATTCAGTCTAGGAAGATTGTATTTTTCTAAGTACTCATCCATTTCTTCTAGATTATTAAATTTGGTATCACATACGTTTGCATAGTATTCTTTCATGATCCTTTGTATTTCTGCAATGTCAGTCATAATTTCCCCTCTTTAATTACTGATTTTGTTTGTGTCTTTTCTCTTTTATCTGTAGTGAGTCTAGCCAGGGGCCTGTCAGTTTTATTAACCTTATCAAAGAACCAGCTCTTTGTTGTATTTATTTTTCATATTGTTTTTCTGTTTTCAATTTTATTTATTTATGCTCTAATTTTAATTATTTCTTTCCTTCTGCTGACTTTAAGCTTCATTTGTTCTTCCTTTTCTAGCTTCTTAAGATGTAGTGTTAGGTTGTTTATTTGAGCTTGTTCTTGTTTTTGGAGATAAGCCCATAATGATATTAACTTTCTTCTTACAACCACTTTCACTGTGTCCCAAAAGTTTTGATATGTTGTACTATCATTATCATTCATTTCTATGTTTCCCTTGATCTCTCTTTTTATTTTTTCCCTGTCTCTATTATTCTTCAGTAATATGTTGTTTAATCTCCATGTATTTGTAGTTTTCTCTGATTTCTTTCTATAGTTGATCTCTGGTTTTAAAGCATTATGATCAGAGAATATGGTTAGAATGATTTCAACCCTCTTATATTTGTTGAGGCTATCTCTGTGTCCCAGTACATGGTCAATCCTTGAGAATGTTCCAAGTGCACTAGAGAAGAATGTATAAGCAGTTGTTTGAGATGGAAGGCTCTGTAAATGTCATTTATGTCCAGTTAGTCTAATGTGTCATTTAAGGATGTTATTTCGTTACTGTTTTTCTGTTTGGATGATCTGTCCATATCCGACATTGGGGTATTTTGGTCTGTTTCTCCCTTTAGTTATGTTAGTAATTGCTTTACATATTTTGCTGCTCCCTAACTGGGAGCATAGATATTAACAAGTGTTATGTCTTCTTGGTGCATGATTTCCTTTATCATTATGAAGTATCTCTCAGTATCTTTCTTTACCTTTTATATTTTGAAGTCTATTCCGTCCGATATTAGTACCACTACTCCTGCTTTTCTCTGAATGTCATTTCTTGAAATATCATTTTCCACCCTTTCATTCTGAGTCTATATTTGTCTTTGGAACTGAGATGGGTCTCCTGGAGGCAGCATATGGTTGGGTTTTGTTTTTCGATCCAATCTGCAACTCTGTGCAT
>NW_006433879.1:1036674-1069313 GCF_000325575.1 Pteropus alecto | reverse complement strand
ATCTTTTCTTCAATTTGGTCAAGTCTATTTCCCAAGTTTGCAATTTTATTTTTCAACTCTTGCAGCGTATTTTTTTTTAACCTCTAGACAATCTATTCTGTTATTTCTGAGGGTTTCAATCTCCTTGCTCTTCTCATTTAGGTGTTTTTTTAAGTCCTGAAATTGTTGGTATGACTCATTTCGGAACTCACTGAGGTTTTTCAGAAGTACCATCCTGAAGTCTCTATCATGTAAGTTGCATATTTCTATGTCTGTAAGCATATGTTCTGGAGATTTTTCTCTTTCCTTCTGAGATGTCTTGTCACCTTGGTTGTTCATGGTGTTTAATGGACTATTTCTCTACCTGGGCATTAATGGAAGTGTATTCTTCTGTTTTTCCAGAAAGACAATTTATTATATAAAGGTCTCTCTTTAGCCTGCTGCAAAGAAGGCACATTTCTTTTGGTTTCCAGTAGGTGGCCTCTTTAATATAAAGCCTAAATAATGCCTTTTTTATTTTTGTGTAAATATTTAATCATGATCACTACCCTCAGTTTCAGTCCCTGTCAGTGTCAGCAATAGTTTGGCAGGGTTGCTCAGATTCCCCTGAGGCTTCACAGTGATCGGTCTCAGAGGGTATGGGCGGAGGGATCCTCTGAGTTGGGAGTTGGGGGCTGTGTCCCAGCCTCGGATTTGCAACCGGTGCTGGTAAAAATCAGCTGTTGTTTCTTTGCCGTCTGCATTTATGCTTTCTGCCCTTATGACTGAGCCCCACCACTGGCTGCGTAGAACTCACAAACTCTCCCAGGCAGGGCTGTTCATGGAGGTTGCCGCTCCTTTTCCCCTCCCCCTACAGGTAGCTCCAGCGGCTGAGAGGCAGCTTCTTTATTTCTCCCAGTCCACTACCCTACACCCGGAATTCTGACCTGTGGTAGCTCTTATGCTCAGATCCCACACTCAGATGTGCTGGTGTGCAGTTTGGGTGTTTTTTGTTGAGTTTTAGATGTTCAATTTATTATTGTTTCAAGGGGAGATATCTGAGGACGTCTCTCACCCCGCCATGTTTCCTTTCAATCCATAAGTACCTATTCTTTTTTGTTTTCACCCATCCCCCTACCCACCTTCCTTTTTGGTAGCTATTAGTTTGTTCTCTGTATCTATGAGTCTGTTTCTGTTTTCTTTTGTTTGTCTTTTTATTTGTTTTGCTTTTGTAGATTCCAAATATAACTTATATAACACAGTATTTGTCTTCCTCTGACTTATTTTAGTTAGCATAATACACTCTAGGTCCATCCTTGTTGTTGCAAAAAGTAAAATTTGTTTTTTTATGACTGAGTAATATTTCATTGTATATATGTACCATATATTCTTTATCCAAACATCTATTGATGGACATTGAGGTTACTTCCATATCTTAGCTGTTGTAAATAATGCTGCAATAAACATAAGGGTGCATATTTCTTTCCAAATTACTATTTTTGTTTTCTTCAAATAAATACCCAGAAGTGATATTGTTGAGTCATATGGCTTCTCTATTTTTAATTTTTGGGAAATCTCAATACTATTTTACTTAGCATCTTGTAATTTTATTTGCCAGATCTGGCTACCCTAATAGGCCTACAGAATTAAATCTCTCTACATTAATATGATGGACACCACTCACCCCACCATGGTGACTCCCAGAGACCCAGCTTTACTAAACTCACACACTACCCTTAGCTCATTCAATGGCTATACCTCACAGGCAGCTTTTGCTCATGCTGCAAGCATTGTTGTTGTTGTTGTTGTTGTTGTTTATTAGAATTGACATTCAATATTATTTTATATTAGTTTTAGGTGTACAGCATAGTGGTTAAACACTTCTTATATAATTTACAAAGTGATTCTTCCAGATAAGTCTAGTACCCACCAGGCACTACACATAGGTATTACAATATTATTGACTATGTTCCTTATGCTGTATCACACATTCCTGTGACTACTGCAAGCATTCTTAAAACTCTGCAATGTCTGCAGGCTCTAGGCAAGCAGCAGCTCTTCGTGCCCTGTGCCTTGTGCTGAGTAATCCTAGGCCTGGCATGGGTGGCAGCTGACCTTGCGTGGCAGCATGGGCTCTCCCACATGCATCCAGGCACAGTACAGGCAGCTGCCAATCACAAATCACTTTGTACATCCTACTACATGCCTCCAGGCTGGGCACAGGTAGCAGATGACCTTGGCTTGCACCACATACCCTCCCAAGAGTCTCCAGAATCAACAGAGCCAGTGGCTAGCCAAAGACAACAACAGCGCACCACCCAATTAGCTTCACAAAGAGCACACACAAAGGGTGGTTTTAGCAAGCACTGGGACCATCTTGGGCAAATCCCATCCTGTGGGGTCAACCGCACTATACTCATGGCCAGTCCTAATAGTCAATCAGCCTGAGAGTCAACACCACACACTGATGAGCAAACAGCAATGAATGTTAAACTACAACAAGAGGGCACACACAATCCACACACGGAACACTCCGGGAGCACCCAATTCAGGTGACCAGGGAAATTGTGCCACTGTGTACCACAAGACACCAACTATATAAGGTCACCTGCCAAGGCTGGGAAACATAGCAGATCTAGCTAATATATAGAAAAAAACAGAAATGACAGAAAAACATCACTAATCTGGTGAAGGAAATTGACATATGAGTCTAGGAAGCACAAAATGTCCCAAACAAGATGAACCCAAAGAGGCCCACAACCAAGACATATCATAATTAAAATGCCAAAGGTTAAAGACAACAAGAGAATCTTAAAAGCAACAAGAGAAAGGCAGTTAGTTACCTACAAGGGAGCTCCCATAAGACTGGCAGCTGATTTCTCAACAGAAACTTTTCAGGCCAGAAGCGACTGGCACAAAGTATTCAAAATGATATAAAGCCAGGACCTACAACCAAGATTACTCTACCCAGCAACATTATAATTTAGAATTGAAAGACAGATAAAGAGCTTCTAAGACAAGAAAAGTTAAAGGAATTCATCATCACCAAGCTAGTATTACAGAAAATGTAAGAGGGACTTCTTTAAAGGAGAAGAAAAAAAGAACATAAATGTAAATAATAACATAACACTAACTACAGACCTATCAGTAATCATTTTAAATGTAACTGTATTAAATGCGACAATCAAAAAACATAGTGTGACTGAATGGATAAGAAAACAAGGCCCATACATACGCTGTCTACAAAACACCCATTCAGATTGAGAGACACACACAGACTGAAATTAAATGGATGGAAAAAATATTTTATGCAAATAAAACAAAATGAAAACTAGAATAACAATACCAGACAAAATAACAGTATCAGACAATACCAGACAAAATAACAGTATCAGACAAAATAGACTTTAAAACAAAGGCTATAACAAGAGACAAGGACACCACATAACGGTAAAGGGATCAATTCAACAAGAGAAAATAATACTTGTAAACATTTATGCACACAACACAGGAGCACCTAAATTCATAAAGCAAATATTGATCGATATAAAAGGAGAGATCAACAGCAATACAGTAATTGTAGGGGACTGTACCACTGCATTGACATCAGTGGATAGATCTTTCAGACAGAAAATCATCAAGGACAGCGGCCTCAAATGACACTTCAGACGGGATAGATTTAATTGCTATTTTTAGAGCATTTTTAGAGCAATTCACCCCAAAGCAGCAGAATATACCTTGTATCAAGCATACATGGACTATTTTCTCAGATGGACCACATATTAGACAACAAAACAAGTCTCGATAAATTTAAGAAGATTGAAATCATATCAAGCATCTTCTCTGACTACATTGGTATGAAACTAGAAATCAATTACAAGAAGAAAACTGAAAAAGACACAAACATATGTGGCTAAATAACATGGCACTCAACAATAAAATGATTAACAATGAGATTAAGATAGAAATCTAAAGACACTTTGTGACAAATAAAAATGAAAACAAAATGGCCCAAAATCTGTGACATAGCCAAAGCAGTTCTAAGAACAAAATTCATAACAATGCAGTCCTACTTCATGAAACAAGAAAAACTCAAATAGATAATCTAACCTTGCACCTAAAGGTACTAGAAAACAAACAAACAAACAAAGCCCAAAGGGAGGAAAACAAAGAATATAATAAAATCAGAGAAGAAATAAATGAAATTTAATCTAAAAAAAAAAAAAAAGATAAATTAAACTAAAAGCTTGTTCTTTAAAAAGATAAACAAAATTTCTAAAACTTTAACCAGTTTCATTAAGAAAAAAAGGATAAAACCCCAATTTTAAAGATCAGAAAGAGAAGTGGCATCCAACACCATAGAAATAAAAAGATTATAAGAAAATACTATAATTATTATCAACAAATTGGACAATCTGGAAGAAATGGATAAATTCCTAGAAACATACAATCTTCCAAGGCAGAGTCAAGAAGATACAGAAAATCTAAACAGACTAATAACTACTAATGAAATAGAATAAGTAATCAAAATACTCCAAACAAACCAAAGTCCTGGACCAGATGGCTTAAGAGGTGAAATTTACCAAATATTTAAAGACAAATTAACACCTATTCTCAAACGGTTCCTAAAAGTTGAAGAAGAAAGAAAACTCCTAAGATCATTTTATGAGGCCATCATTATCCTGATTCCAAAACCAGACAAAGATGTATCAAAAGCAATTATAAGCTGATATTCTTTATTAACATAGATGCAAATATCCTCAACAAAATATTAGCACTGAATTCATCAATTCTTTAAAAGGATCGCACACCATAATCAAGTGGAATTTATTCCTGGATGAAAGTATGGCTCAGTATTCACAAGTCAATTAATGAGATATATCACATAAACAAAATAAAGATTAAAAATCATATGAACATATCAATACATGCAGAAAAAGCATTTGACAAAATCTAGCATATATTTAAAGTAGATAAAAATTCTCAGCAAAGTGGAATTAGAGGAAACATACCTCAACATAACAAAAGCCATATATAATAAACCCGCAGCTAACATCATACTCAACAGTGAAAACCTAAAAATGTTTTCCTTAAGATCAGGAATGAGACAAAAATGTCCACTTTCACTACTTTTATTCAACAAAGTATTAGAAGTCCTAGCCACAGCAATCAGACAAAAAGTATATATATGTAGACATCCAAATTGGAAATGATGAAGTAAAACTGTCATTATTTGCAGAGGACATAATACTACATAGACAGAAGCCTAAAGATTACACCAAAAAACTGTTAGAACTGATCAGTGAATTCAGTAAAGTAGTAGGATACAAAATTAATATTCAGAAGTCAGTGGCATTCTTATACACTAATGATGAACTTTCATAAAGAGAAATTAAGAAATTATCCCATTTACAATTACAGTAAAAAATAAAATACCCAGAAATAAATTTAATCAATGACGTAAAAGATCTATACTCAGAAAATTATAAGGCATTGAAGAAAAAAGCTAAAGATAGAAATAGATGGAAGCATACACCGTATTCATGAACAAGAAGAATTAACATCATTAAATTGTATTTACTTTTAGCATTTTAATTATGGTGTGGGCCTCTTTGTGTTCATCTTGCATAGGACTCTCTGCACTTCCTGAGCCTACATGTATATTTCCTTCACCAAGATAGGGTAGTTTTCCATTGTTATTTCTTCAACTAGGTTCTCAATTCCTTGCTCTCTCTCTCTCTCCTCCTTCTGGTACCCCTATAATGTGAATGTTGTTATGCTTGATGTTGTCCTAAAGGCCCCTTAAATTATCCTCATTGTTTTAGATTTTTTTTTTCTAGTTGCTGTTCTGATTCAGTGTTTTCTGCTATCTTATCTTCTAAGTTGTTGATTCAATCCTTTGCTTCATCTCATCTAATGTTGATTCTCTTTAATGTAGTCTTCATTTCAGTTATTGTGTTTTTCATTTCTGACTGGTTATTTTTTGTGTTTTTTATCTCCATTTTTATGTATTCTATCTCTTTATTAAAGTTCTCACTGAGTTCATCTACTCTTCCCCTAAGTTCATTGAGCATTCTTATAACCATTGTTTTAAACTCTACATCTACAAGATTGCTTGTCTCCATTTTGTTTAGTTATTTGTATGGAGCTATGTTTTGATTTTTCATTTGAGACATATTTCTTTGTCTCCTCATTTTGGCTGCATCCCTGTGTTTGTTTCTATGTATTAGGTAGATCTGCTACATCTTGCGGTCTTGATAGAGTGGCCTTATGTTGAAGAAATTAGTTAAATCTCAGACTCCTTGTAAATCAGAAGTGTAGTGGATTACAGTGTAAATATTGAAAGTTGTTTGCACCTCTAAGGTACTCACACGTCTCTAGTTTCAAAGGAGGGAACATGTGTTTTTCCTCTACATTCAACTCTCAGAATTTACAAAGAGGCCTGTAAGTATTTATTATGCCATGATTGTTAAAAGAGAATGGTAGTACTAAGCTATACTGACATCATGTATCCCTGATGTGATGCTCTGAGAAAGGCACTTCATCTTTGGGTACTCTTGCCAGAAGTACATGATCTCAATCTAATCATAAGAAAACTTCAGACAAAAATCAAGAGACTTTTGAACAAATAACAGGTCAGTATTATTCAAAGTGTAGTAGTCATCAAAGAAAAAGGAAAAACTGAAAAATGATTACTGATTGGAGGAGACTAAGAAAACATAATGACTGGGAGGAGGAGGAAAATGGCATAGATGATATAAGTTTTGTTCATCCCTCTTGCAACCAAATCAGGTGAAGAGAAGCACTACACCTAGGGAGAGAAATAATTAATTAACCTGCAATGATAAAAGATCAGAGGAAGCGAAGACACGAGGCTGCTCGAACCTCAGCAGCTGAGTGGGACAGAGGCTATGGCAGCTGCAGATACCTCTTAAAGGGGCCATGTCTGAGAGTGGACTTTCGCGGTGATGAACCTGCTAGCTCTGAACACCAGTGCCGGGTCGCCTGCACAGGGGGCACCAGAGGTTTACGGGGGACACTCAGTTGGCTGAGTGAGGGCTGGAGGCAAAGCTTTCTCTTGGGCAGAAGTGCCGGTGGTATCCATTGTTCCTCTGTTGGGCCCTCCATCCTCCCAGTGTGCAGATGCAGTGCCACCATAACTGAAACGTCATCAAACTGGATAACAGAGGTCACTCTGCCCAGAGGATTCCCTAAAACTCCGCCTCCCCCAACTCGCAGCCCCACCAAAGCCACATCCAATTGTATGCTCGGTAAGTTCAGTGCTCCTTGCTGAGCAGCACAAATACACTGGTGGCAACTGGCCTTGGTTTCTGGCATGGCTTCTTGAGGCAACTATAAGCACAACATCTGTGGATTGGTTGCTGAAACTTAACAGGTGGCCCTGAAGGGGCACAGGCTGAGGCTAACCTTAGCCTACAGCTGAACCCCTCTCAGGACTGTGTCACTGGATGCATACTACACCACACTAGTAAGACCGGGAGACTTAGGAGCTTTGCTTAGTACATAGAAACAGACATAGAAAGACAACCGAAATGGGAATGCAAAGAAGCAGAAACTATATAAGTGAACAGAACAGATATCCAGGAATAATGGAATCAAGCAATCTAACAGAAGCAGAGTTCAAAACACTAATTATAAAGATGCTCAATGAACTTAGGGGAAATGTAGATGAATTCAATGAGAACTTTAAAAAAGATAAAAAACATAAAAATGGAAATGGATATTATAAAAGGAAACCAGTCCGAAATGAAGAATACATTATCTGAGATGAAAAGTATATTAGAGGAAAAAAACAGAGCGGATAAAGAAGGGTATTGAACCACTGATATAAAGGATAGAGAAGCCAAGGACACCCAATTAGAATGGCAAAAAAAAGAAGCCAAGACTATAATAATAATTTAAGGAGCCTATAGGACAAAACTAAATGTAAAAACATCCATGTAATAGGGGTACCTGAAGGAAAACAAGAAGTTGAAGAGCTATTTGAAGAATAATGACAGAAAACTTCCCTAACCTAGTGAAGGAAATAGACATACAACCTCAGGAAGCTCAGGGAGTCCCAAAAAAAGATGAACCCAAAGAGGCCCATGCCAAGACACATTATAATTAAAATGCCGAAGGTTAAAGACTGGCAGTTGACTTCTCAAAAGAAACTATGCAGGCCAGAAGAGTGTGGCATGAAATATTCAAAGTGTTGAAAATTCAGGATCTACAAACAAGAATACGTTATCCAGCAAAGCTATCATTTGAAGGACCGATAAAGACCTTCTCAGACAAAAAATTAACTAAAGGAATTCATCAACACCAAGCCAGTATTACAAGAATTGTTGGAAGGACTTCTTTAAGAAGAAAAAACATGTACCACAAACAGAAATAAAGAAAGGTAATGACTACATTCCTATCAACAAGTACCTCAAATGGAAAGAATTAAGTGCTCCAACCAAAAGATAGGGTGGCTGAACAGATAAGAAAACAAGACCCCTACATGTGCTGCCTATAAGATACCCACTTCAGATTAAAAGACTAAAAGGAAGGGGATGGAAAAAGATATTGCCTTGGTGAACCTAGAGGGTATTGCTCTGAATGAAGTAAGTCAGATAAAGACAAATATCCCATGATTTCATGTACATGTTTAATCTAAACAACAAAATCAACAACAACAAAAATGGAAATAAACTCATAGATACAGAGAATATTTTGAGGGCTACTGGATGGGAGGAGGTTTGGGGATGGTGAAAAAGGGCAAAAGGATTAAGAAGTGCAAATAGATAGTTACAAAATAAACATGGAGATATAATGGAGCATAAGGAAAATAGTAAAAAATCGTAATAAATCTGTAAGAGGGAAGAGTAGTACTAGATTTAGTGGGGTGATCACTTTGTGAGTTATATAGACCTCTAATCACTATGCTGTACAACTGAAACTAATATATTATTGTATGCCAGCTGTAAATGAAGAAAACTCATTGAATTGTACAGTGTAAATACGAGCAACTAATTATCTATTATATTTCAATAAAGCCTAAAAAAAAGAAAAGAAAACATGATGACTATATGTGGTATTCTGGTTAGGATCTTAGACCAGAAATAAGACATCAGTGGAAAAACTGGTGAAATATAAATAAAATCTGTCAGTTATTTAATAATATTGTACCATTGTTAATCTCTTAGTTTTGATAATCATGTTATGGTTCTTTAAGATGTCAATATTGGTGAAAGTTGGGTATACAAGAATTCTTTGTACTATTTTTGCCATTTTTCTAAGTGTATAATTATCTCTAAATAAATATGTTTTTTAAATCCCCAGCCTCAAGTCCAGTCTCAGGGAATTCAGTCACCAGACCAAATGTCTAGATAAAAGTTCACATTGTCTTTATGTAGGGTGCTAAATGGCCTTAGCATAATTCTAGTCCTTTGTAAATGTATGCGTGGCTTTGTATCAGCTGATACCCCTTTGATGCTCTCCTCCACTCACTTCATCAAGACCCACCATCAAACTTCTTCTCCCTTCAATAGTATCTCCAGACATCCCCCATCTCCACATGGGCACAGGTTAAAGTGATCCATCTTATGACCTAGGCTCTTAGGGATAATAAGGAACTGTGACTCTGCATAGTTTTAAAAATGGATTGGAGAGATGAGTCAATGGTTAATTTTATATGTCAACTTAACTGGGCTAAGGGATGCCCAGATAACTGGTAAAATGTTATTTTGGGGTATGTCTATGAGGGTGTTTCTGGAGTTTAAATTGGTAAACTGAGTTAAGCAGATGGCCTTCCCCAATGAACCATAACATGAGCATCATCCAATTCATCGAGGGCCTGAATAGAATAAAAAGGTAGAGGAAGGGAGAATCTGCTCTCTCTGCTTGAAATGAGACATCCATCTTCTCTTGTCCTTGGACATCTATGATCCTGGTTCCCAGGCTTTCAGACTCAGGCTAGGACTTATCAGTTCTCTCTCCAACCCTAATCTTCATTCTCAGGCTTCAGATTCAGGCTGAATTATACCACCACCATCTCTTGGGTCTCCAGTTTGCAGATGGCAGATAGATCTGAGGTTTCTTGGCCTTCTAAACATATGAGTAAATTCCTATAACAAATTTTCTCTTACATGCACATCTACATAGCTCTTATTAGTTCTGTTTTGCTGGAGAAGACTTGTCATACAGTCATACAATGGTCTTTATTAAAGGCTCCCTTGGTTAAGACTTCTCTTGGCTACAATGCCTCTAATGTTTTCCACCTTTTGCTCAAAAGCCTGATATGACATTTACCTCCTTATACAAGCTGACCCCAGCGTAGGTGTCTCAGAGTTGGTAACTTCCCATGTTAGGTTAATAGTCATTTTGTCACCTTTTGACCCCATTGCTAATATTCATCAAACTAAGACCTTAGGCCCTTTCCCTCACTTTTCTGCCCACTTGGTCAGTTGTCACTTATACTGTCCACTCTGCCATGGAGCTCTTTTTCGAAAGAGCTAGTTAAACCACTGGGATCCTGGTCCATGGAAAGCATGCACTTATTTTCCCAGTTATTTTCTTCTCTCTCATAATATAACTCAATTACAACCAGGGAAAAGTCCTTCCAGGCTTCTCTCCTGAGGGTTAAAGGGTAACTTACTTTGAACTCTATTATCTGTATAAACCCATGGAGCAGCAAACAATATCAACAAAGATGTTACACATTCTGATGACAATGGCTGAACATAATTTAATTTTACATATAAAATTTTAATTCAAAACTGATGAATCAAGAACCATTTCAGACATTCTCAACTTAAGATGTTTCTTTCCAAAACCCATCCCATTAGCTTCTCAATTCAATTATGCACTTTCTTCCCAGTATTCACTAAGTCGCCTTCCACTTTCATTTCTTTTCTCATTGTCCCTATCTGATTTTAAGATTTTGATTTTCTTTTCACCACCCTCTGAAATAATTTTTGCCATGTTCAGCATTGTTTTTCCAGAATTACTAAATCCTGCTTCCACTTTCACTTTCTTATGTTCCCCATTCCTGTTCTCACCCTAATGGCATCTATTGATTGACTCTGAATCTCCTTACCCTTTAAATCTTTGGTAGCTTGGAAAGTTTCATATTTCCCTCCATGTGTTTAGTTTAGTTAGCAGACCACATTTGGTGGCAGCTCAGATGCTGCTGTATTGCCTTTCATGATGCTGTTTTTATATCTGTTTGCTTATTCTTGAGTTGCTTAATAATGGCCCCTTCCCAACATACTTAGCTCCATGCTTATCTGGCCTTTGTGTCATCCTGTCCCTAGTTCACTCATCAATTGCAGGAAGACAGCTCACTGTATTTCATCCCAGTTCCTCCCACATGCCCCATCTCTTTAATGCCACCCACCATCCTATCACCATTCTGTCACTTCAATTCTGTAAGCCCTGTTCAAGATAAACTCTGTCCAACTTGACCTTATTTGACAACAACCATTTCCCCAAATAGAACAGTCAGACAGACATTCTGTGTCAACTTGTGTAAATCGGATACTCTCAAGCTTCTATTACAGCTTGAATGTGTGGATTTTAAGATTTGAAAATGGTCTTAAGAACTTTCTGCTATATTTGCTATGTCTCTGCAGATACAGAGTTATAGTGACTACATCTGTGCCTGTCATGGCACTGTGTACAGAACTGGTACTCTCTGTTTGTATAAGAAAAATATTGCTGAAAATACTACATAATAATAAGATACAGTTGCCATGACTACATTGTTGCTTTGAATAAGTAGCTGTGCTTTCATTTGTCAAATTCCAGTTCTTGAGCTCACGCTCAAGATGACATTACTCATATAAGGGATCTTAGAGGCACAGAGCATGCTTTAGCCAGGAGAAGGCATGTCGGAGTAGAGAAAAAAACTGCCATCATTGTCAAATACCTCAAAGTATTTAACACAAGGGTGATATATATTCTAATCCCATGTTCTGTGTGTCCAGGAGAATTGATTTTGGCTTGGCTCCCAGTAGACTGATTTCAGCTGAGCTAAGGACATATTGGTAACTTCCAGTCAAGATAGGAGAGTAAGCAAATGCTATGCTCACCTCCTGTGATGACCATATCAAATTAGAACTAAATTATAGAACAACCATGCTTTAGAACAACCTGAAGACTAGCTAAACAGAACTCCTATAACTAAAGATATAAAAAAGAAGCCAAGTCAAGGCTGGTGGTTGAGCATTGGCAAGTATATCTTGGCTACAGAGGTACCCCTGGAGGAGCAAGGAGCCACAGCCCTATACCTGGCTCCCCAGCCCAGGGTTCCAGTGCCAGGAAGAAGAGTCTCCAGAAAATCAGTCTATGGAAATTAGTAGGAATTGCATTTGGTGAGATAAAGGGCTGCTGTAGACAGAAGTATCCTCTTAAATAGCCCCAGCACAAACTTAATAGCTCTGCAACATTTGCCCTAAGTTCCAGTGAAGGGATAGCAGCTCAAAAGGCACCAGGGAAATACAGGGAGGAACTGAATTGTCTGACTTCAGGGTGAGACATGAAGGGGCAGCTCTCTCCCAGACAGAAGTGCTGGAAGGTATCATTTTTCCTTTGTTGAGCCCTCCCCACAGGCTACACTGGCACTAAATTTGAGTCTTCATCAACCTGGCTAACACCACTCATCCCACAATGAGACACAGCCCCACCCAATTTGAACACCAGCTTGAACTTTCCTGTTTTCTTTTTAATTAAATTTATTGGGATGACCTTGGTTAATAAAATTATGTAGGTCTCTGAAGATTTTTTGTTCTTTTTCTTTAAAAAATGTCATTGAGATTTTGATGGCAATTGCGTTAAATCTGTATATTACTTTGGGTAATATGGCCATTTTTAACGATGTCGATTCTTTCATTCCATCAACAGGAAATACATTTCCACTTCTTTGTATTTTCTTCAATTTCTGTTAATAATGTCTTGTACTTTTCGGCATATAAGTCCTTCACATGCTGTGTTAAGTTTATTCCTAGGTATTTTGTTCTTTTTGTTGCAATTGTGAAAGAAATTGTTTTTTTCATTTCTTTTTCATTTCATTCTTAGTGTACAAGAATGTAATGGACTCTTGTACATTGATTTTGTACCTTGCAATTTTACTGTGTTTGTTTCTAATAGTTTTTTGGTGGAGTCTTTAGAGTTTTCTATACAGAAATTTATGTCATCTGCAAAGTGAGAATATGAATTTTTCATTCCCAATTTGGATGCCTTTTATTTCTTTCTCTTGCCCTATTGCTCTCACAATGACTTCCAATATTATATTGAAAAATGGTAGTAATAACAGATACCTTGTCTTGTTTCTGATCTTAGAGGGGAGGTTTTTATTTTTTCACCATTAAGTATGATGTTAGCTGAGAGTTTGTCATATATGGCCTTTATTATGTTGAGATACTTTCCTTTTATATATTTTATTAAGTATTTTAATTATAAATGGATGCCATATCTTGTCAAATGCTTTCTCTGCATCTATTAATATAATCATATGATATTTATACTCTGTTTTGTTTATGTAGTGTATCACATTGATCAATTTGTGTACGTTGAACCATTCTTACACTTCTGGAATGAACCCCACTTGATTGTGATATATAATATTTTTAATGTGGTGTTGTATTAGATCTGCTAGTATTTTGTTTAGGCTTTCTGCATCTATATTCATCAGAGATATTAGTCTGTAGTTTTCTTTTTTCTGTGTTATCCTTACTAGGTTGTGTAATCATGATAGTATTGGCCTCATAAAATGAGTTAGAAAGTACTTTTCTTCTTCATTTTTTTTTTGGAAGTGTTTGAGAATAACAGGTATTAAATATTCTTCAGATGTTTGTGTTTAATAGAATACACTAGTAAAACTATCGGGTCCTGGACTTTTACTTTGGGAGGTTTTTTATAATTGTTTCAGTTTCCTTACTATTGATAGATCTATTTAGACTTTCCAGTTATTTCTGATTTAGCCTAAGAAGGTAGTAAATTTCTAAGAACTTGTCCATTTCTTCTATGTTATTGAATTTGGTAGCATAAAATCTTTCATGCTATTCTTGTATGATTCTTTGTATGTCAGTGGCATCTGTCATAACTTCTCTCTCATTCTTGCTTTTGTTTATTTTCTCTTTTCTTTAGTGAGTCTAGCCAAGGGTTTGTCAATTTTATTAATCTTCTCAAAGAACCAGCTCTTCATTGCATTAATTTTTTTCTATTGTCTTTTTGTTCTTAGTTATATTTAATTCTGCTCTTATTTTAATTATTTCCTTCCTTCTGCCGACTTTGAGTGTCAGGTGTTTTTCCTTTTCTAGTTTTCCAAAATGTAATATTAGGTTATTTATTTTGGCTTGTTCTTGTTTTTAGAGATAGGCCTGTAATGATATGAACTTTCCTCTTATTACCTACTGCTTTTGCTGTGTCCAAAATGTTTTGACATGTTGTACTTTCATTCACATTTACTTTTATGTATCTCTTGATCTCTCATTTTATTTCTTTCTGACCCAGTCATTTTTCAGTAGCATATTGTTTAATCTCCACCTATTTGTAGATCTTCCTGCTTTCTCTTTGCAGTTGATCTCCAGTTTCAAAGCATTGTGGTCAGAGAATATGCTAGGTATGATATCAATCTTCTTAAATTTGTTGAGCCTGGTTTTGTGTGCCAACATATAGTCTATCTTTGAGAATGTTTCATGTACACTAGAGAATAATGTGTAATCTAGCGTTTTGGGATGATAGGCTCTTTAAATGTTGATTATGTCCAATTGGTCTAATGTGTCTTTTAAGGCCAATATTTTCTTATTGACTTTCTGTTTGGATGATCTATTCATAGATTAGGTCCCCTACTATGATTGCATTTTTGTTAATTTCTCCCTTTAGTTCTGTTAATAGTTGCTTTATATATTTTGGCGCTATGTTTTGTCCTCTTTTCATTATGACATGTTCATCCTTGTATTGTTATCATTTTTATCTTGAAGACTATTTTATCAAATATAAGTACAGTTATGCCCACTTTTCTCTGGATGCCATTTGCTTGGAGTACCATTTTTCACCATTTCACTTTGAGCCTATATTTGTCCTTGCAGCTGAGATGCGTCTCTTGAAAGCAGCATATGTTTGGCTTTTGTTTTTTTGATCCAATCTCCTATTCTGTGCCTTTTCATCAGTGAGTTTGGCACATTTATATTTAGGGTGATTATTGAAATATGAGGTTTTCTTATAGCCATTTTTTTTTTGTTTTCTGGTAGCTCACTGCCTCTTTTGTTTCTTTATTCTTGTGTTTTTGTTATTTTAGTTTGGTGGAATTCTATAATTTTTCCTTTTGTTCCATTTTTTATGTTATATGTCTCAGATATGGATTTTTGTGTGTATGCGGTTATCATTAAGTTTGTTTAAAATAAATTTTCATATATACAGCAGTCCTTTTTCTTCTACATGTGTCTTATCTTCATTCTTCTTGCAAGTTCAGACTTTTACCTCCTCCCCCTTTTTGTTTTTGTTATCACAAATTATTCCTATTCATTCTGGGGATTCATTTTTGAATTGCAGTAGCTATTGTCTTCTTTTTTTAACAGTTTTTCTTCCTTGAACCATTATGCAATATTTAAGTGTATAATACCTAATCCGAATAAGCGTTGCAATTTCTTGCTCTGCCTGTTAGTCATCTTACCAATAATTTCCATCATTTTTGTCTTTATGTTTCAGGTAGAATAAGCCCCTTCAGTATTTCCTGTAATGCAGGCCTAGTGGTCGAAAATTCCCTCTGCTTCCGTATGTCTGGAAAGGTCTTTATTACTCCTTCCTATTGAAAGAAGAATTTTAGGGTGATGTCAGAAGCATGATGGCATGAGGAATTTCCTCTGAGCTCTCCTCTTGAAATTACAACAAACTGAACACCTACAATTCAACACATAACACCAGCCTGCACGTGAGCACATCTGAGTGATCTGCACATCAGAGCATCTGAAGGTGGGTGAATCATGCAAAAAAAAAAGGGAGGAAGAGAGATAGAGAGGAACAAAGACAGGTGCTACAGAATGCAGCCCAGGGTCTCTGCAGGACAAAGGGGAGAAGGGAATTACGTGAAGATTTTTTAACACTTCAAAGTCCTGAGAAGTCTTCCTGAGTGATTAGCATATTCCACGCAGCAGAGCCCGGTGAACATAACAGAGAACAGGGAAGAGACTGACACTGAGGTGCAACAGCTATGTGTTAACATCTGCCATTTCTAGGCAAAAAAAGAAAAGCTGAGTCACAGAGCCTGGCTGCCTCCCCTAACCCTCCCAGAGTGCACCACACTGTATCCTCCCAGAGCTAGCAGCAGGCACCAGCACTGCATCTGGATGTGGGGCAGTACCAGGACTTCAGGGGCTCATCAGAGGCTTGGATCACCTTCGCCTTTTATATTCTTCCATGGGGATAAATCCCTGGACCAAGCCAACGTAGTAACACACCCCTCTCCAGGGAATTAAGGGCATTTTTTAGCCCCAAGGCAGAGATCCAGGAGGCTACAGCAGTGTAGGAGGTTTGGGTGCCACCTACTAAAAAGAAAAAGAAAGAAAAGAAGAAAACTTTTCTTTACAATAGGCTACAGAGAAATCTCTCTGAAGAATAATTTAAAATTTTTACAATGCAGTGTATATTCCCAATAATGTCTAGGCAGGGAAATACTCCATCGAACACAGTGAATAACCAAGGTAACAAGGCAGCTCAGAAAGAAAATGAAAAATCTCTAGAAAATAAACTTAAAGATACAAAAATATGTAATTTAAATAACAGAGAATTCAATATGGCACTTCTGAAAAAACTAAATGAAATACAAGAAAATTCCAATTGACAGTTCAATGAACTCAGAAACAAAATCAGTGAACAACAGGCATATTTTACCAAGAAGCTAGAAACTCTAAAAAGCACCAAAGAGAAATTCTGGAGCTGAACAACTCACTAAAAAAAGAAAAAGAAAAAGAATTAAATAACAAACTTAGGAAATAGAGCGGATGAGATGGAGGAAAGAATTACTGATACCGAAGATAGAAATCTGGAAATGATGTGAATGGAAGAAGAGAGAGACTAGAAACTGAAAAAAAATTAGAGAACTCTACATGAAATATCTGACACAATCAGAAAGAGCAACAAAAGAATAATGGCTATACCATAAAAGGAAGAGAAGGAGAAGGATACAGCATTTTCAAACAGTCAGTGAGAATTACCCAAACCTATGGAAAGAACTAGATCATGAATCGAAGAAGGAAAAAACCATTTAATTATCTCAATCTAAAAAGGCCTCTCCAAGACACATTATATTCAAATTGTTTTTTTTAAAAAATGGCAAAATAAGAATTCTCAAGGCAGCCAGGGAAAAGAAGACAGTAACTTATAAAGAAAACCCCATTAGATTATTAACAAACTTTTCAGCACAAACTTTACAAGCAAAGATAAAGTGGAACCAAATATTCAAACTACTGAAAGAGAAATTATCCTCCAAGAATAATATACCCAGCAAAGTCCTCCTTTAGATATGAAGGAGAAATGTAGACCTTTTCAGACATACAAAACCTGAGGGTATTTTCACAAGGCCTACATTGCAGGAAATACGGACAGGGGTCATTCACCTGAAACAAAAGGACAAAAAAATATATAACTATGAGTAAAATGACTAACAGGCAAACAGGACAAAAAAAGTGCAATCCTTATTAAGAAGAGGGTATTATCAGCTTAAATATTACATAGTGGTTAAGGTAAAAAGAAAACACTTTAAAAAGAGAAGACAACAGTTACTGCACCTAGAAATTATCATACAACATAAACAGAGAGAATTTAAGACAATAAAAACAGAAAAGGAAAGGAGGTAAAGGTTTGAACTGGAAAAAAAAGAATGAATATAAGACACATGCAGAAGAAAAAGGACTACTGTATAGGACTACTATATATTTCTTTTTCTTCCGAATACATTTTATCTTCATTTTATATATCTTCAAAGTTATATATAACTTTCTTTAAATAAACTTAATGGTAACCACACTCCATAAATTCAGAACTGAGACACATAACATAAAAAAAGGAGGGAACAGAGGGGAAAAAACATGAAACACTATCATATGAAAATAAGAGACAGAAACACAAGAACAAAAAAAAAGAGAGAGAGAGAGAAACTGAGCTACCAGAAAAAAAATAAAATAAAATGGTTCTAGGAAAACCTCACATTTCAATATTCACACTAAATATTAATGGACTAAACTCATCAATGAAAAGGCACAGAATAGCAGATTGGATCAAAAAACAAAAGCCAACCATATGCTGCCTTCAAGAGACGTCTCAGCTGCAAGGACAACTAGAGACTCAAAGTAAAAGGGTGAAAAATAATAATCCAAGAAAATGGAATCCAGAGAGAAGCAAGTGTAGCCATACTTATCTCTGACAAAATAGTTTTTAAGATAAAAAAAGTAACAAGAAACAGAGATGGACATTTTATAATAGTAAAAGGGACAGTACATCAGGAAGATATAACACTTATCAGTATATATGCTCTCCATCAGGAAGCACCAAAATATATAAAGCTACTACTAACAGAACTAAATGGAGAAACTGACAAAAACACATTTAGAGTAGGGAGCCTAAATACCCCACTGTCAGCTGTAAATAGATCATCCAAACAGAAAATCTATAAGGAAATATGAACCTTAAATTACACAATAGACCAAATGGACATAATTGACATTTACAGAGCTTTTAGTCCAAAAACATCATATCATACATTCTTCTCCTTAAAATATAACAGTGAACATTATCAAAAATAGACCATATATTGGGACACAAAAGTAGCCTCAACAAATTTAAGAAAATTGACATCATACCTAGTATATAGTCCGATCACAGTGCTTTAAAACTGGAGATGAACTGTAAAAAGAAAGTGGAAAAAAAATACAAATATGTGGAGATTAAACAACATGCTACCATAAAAAAGAACTGGGTCATAGAAAATAGAAAAGGAGAAATAAAGAAATATATAGAAATATATGAGAATCAAAGTACAACATATCAAAACTTATGGGACACAGCAAAAGTGGTAATAAGAGGAAAGCTCATATCATTACAGAGCTAACTCAACAAACAAGAAATATCCCAATAAATAACCTAACATTACATCTTCAAAAACTAAAAACAGAAGAACACATGAAGCCCAAAGTGAGCAAATTGAAGGAAATAATTAAAATTAGAGGAGAATTAAATAAAATTGAGAACAAAAATACGGTAGAAAAAATGGAACACAGAGCTGATTCTTTGAGAAGATTAATAAAATTGACAAACCCCTCGCTAGACTCAACATAAGAAAAGAGAAAGGACACGAATTAAAAAAAAATAGGAATGAGGGAGGAGAAGTTATGACAGATACCACCAATATATAAAGGATTATACAAGAATACCATGAAAGATTTTATGCTACAAAATCGATAATGTCGAAAAAATGGACAAGTTCTTAGAAATATACAACCTTCCTAGACTGAATCATGAAGAATTAGAAAATCTAAATAGACTGACTAACAGTATAAAAATTGAAGCAATTCTCAAAAACCTTCCAAAAAGCAAAAGTCCAGGACCAGATGGCTTTGCCAGTGAATTCTACCAAACATTCAAAGATTATTTAATACCTCAAAATTTTCCAAAAAAATTTTGAAGAAGAGGCAATATTTTCTCACTCATTTTATGAGGTCAGCATTACCGTGATACCAAAATCTTGTAAAAATAACATGTAAAAACCACAGAGAAATATCTCTAATGAATACAGATGCAAAAATCCTAAACAAAATACTAGCAAATTAAATATAACAACATATTAAAAAGATTTACACAATGATCAAATGGGCTTCATCCCACAAACATAAAGATGGTTTAACATAGGCAAATTGATTAATGTAATGCACCACATAAACAAAATAAGGATAAAAAACATATAATCATATCAATAGATGCAGAAGAAGCATTTGACAAGATACAGCATTCATTTATGATTAAAACACTTAATAAAAAGGATATAGAAGGAAAGTTCTTCAACATAGTAAAGACCATATATGAGAAATCATCAACTAACAACTCACTTAATATGAAAAACTAAAAGCCTTCCCCTTAAGATCAGGAACAAGACAAGGTGTTCGTTATTGCCACTAATATTCAACAGAAATGCTAGCCAAAGCAATCAGGCAAGAGAAGGAAATAAATAGAATCCAAATTGGGAATGAAGAAGTCAAATTGTCACTTTTTGCAGATATAACTTTTTGCAGAAAACCTAAAGACTCCACCAAAAAAACTATTAAAAATAATAAATAAATATAGTAAATTCTCAGGATACAAAATCAATCTACAAAAATTAATAGCGTGTCTATATTCTAACAAATGAATTTTAAGGAAAATAATTTTTTTTAAATTTCTTTTGCAATTGCAAAAAAAAAATACCTAGAAATAAACCTAATGAATAATGTGAGGGACTATACACTGAAAATTATAAGATATTGTTTTAAAAAATTGAAGAAACACAAAGAAATGAAAAGATATTTCTTGTTCATGGATTAGAAGAATTAACATAGTTAAAATAACCTTATTACCCATTTTACAGATTTAATGCAATTCCCATCAAAATCTCGATGGCATTTTTTAAAGAAATAGACATAAAATCATTAGATTTATATGTTAGCACAAAAGATCCCAAATAGACAAAGCAATCCTGAGAAAAAAGAAATAGGTCAGAGTTATCATTTTGCTTGACTTCAAATTACACTACAAAGAGACTATTATCAAAACAACATGGTATTGGCAGAAAGACAGACACAGACCAATGAAACAGATCTGAAAGTCCAGAAAAAAAAAACCTGTATATACGGAAAAATAATTTTTGATAAAGGAGCCAAAAGCATAAAATTGAGGAAGGAAAGCCTCTTCAATAAATGGTGATGGGAAAACTGGAAAGTCTCACGCAAAATTAACTCAAAATGGATCAAAGACCTAAATATAACACCTGAAATAATAAATGACATAGAAGAAAACATAGGCACTAAATTCATGGACCTTGGATTTAGAGAGAATTTTCTGAATTTGACCTCAAACATAAGGTAAGCAATAGCAAAAATAAATGAATTAAATTATAGCAAACTAAAAAACTGTATAGCAAAAGAAACCATCAACGAGAAAAAGAGTCATCCATCTGAATGGGAGAAAATATTTGCAAATAACATCTCTAATAACAGGCTAATATCCAAAATACATAAAGAACTCATACAACACAACATATGATTTCTCTCATATGTGGGATATAAACCTGAAAGCGACAAACCAACAGGAGAAACAGAGACTCATAGACATGGACAACAGTTTAGTGTTACTAGAGGGAAAGGAGAGAAGATGGAGATACATAAGGATAAAGGGGGTAAAATATAAAGTCAAAGAAGGAAATTTAACTTTGAGTGGTGAAGACACAATGCAATATATATAACGTATTATTGAATTGCACACTTAAAACTTTATTATTTTATTAACCAATGTCACCCCAATAATTTTAATAAATAGATAGATAGATAGATAGATAGATAGATAGATAGATAGATAGATAGATAGATGATAGATAGATAGATGATAGAGCAAGTATAGTTGCTTTTTAAAATTAAAGAAAAAGAACTTTGCTAAATATATTATTCTTGGTTGGTAACTTCTCTTTAGATGGTTTGAATATTTTATTCCACTTCCTTCTATCGTAGCATTTTGCTAAAAATTCTGATGATAATTTAATGGGATTTTCTTCATAGTTTACCATCTTCTTTCCCCAGCTGCTTTGAGAATTCCTTATTTGTCATTAGTTTTTGACAATTTTAATATAATGTGCCTCAGAGAAGGCTTTTTTGGATTGAGATCATGAGATGTTCTATTTGCTTCTTGGATTCAAGAATCCCATTCTTTCCAAAGGTTTCCCCCCCCCGAATAATTCTTCAAGTTTTATAGAACTGATTTTCCATTTTCAAAAAAGTATATATCTTCTAAGCATTCTGCAATATTTTACCCTTTAAAGCATCTCTATGATGATGATAATGATGATGATGTTGTTCACATTGCTTAACAAAATTCAGTAAGTTTCAGGTATAAAACTCAACAGCAAGACATGTATATATATAACATTTGTGTTCCCCACCTGTAGTTAGAATTCTTTCTGTCACCAAATATTTGGCCCCTTTTACTCCATTTACTGCTCCCCTCCACCCCTATGCTCTGGTAATCACTAGTCTATCATCCGTGTCCGTGAGTCTCTGTTTGTTTGTCCTGTTCATTTGTTACTTTTAGGTTTATAGCCCACATTTGTGATATCATGTGATTTTCAAGGTTTCTGTCTGGCTTATTTTACTTCGTATGATTATTTCAAGGTCCATCCATGTTGTCGCAAATGGCAGTATTTCATCTCTTCTTATAGCCGAGTAATATTCCATTGTGGGTATATATATGGGTATATATGTGGGTATATATATATATACATACATACATACATACATACATACATACATACATACATACATACATACATATACCACAGCTTCTTTAGCCAATCATCTATCGTAGGACACTTTGGTTGTATCTATGTCCCGGCCACTATGAATAATGCTGCTATGAACATCAGTGAAAATATCTCTTTGGATATGATTTTACAAGCCTTTGGGATAAATACCGAGTAGATGGATTGCTGAATCATAAGGTAGATCAATTCTCAATTTTTTGAGGAAACTCCATACTCTTTTCCATAGTGACTGTACCAATTTGCAGTCCCACCAGTTGTGTATGAGGGTTCTTTTTCATCACATCCTCTCCAACTTTTGTTATTACTTGTCCTGTTGATAATACCTATTCTAACAGGTGTGAGATAGTATCTCATTGTATTTTAATTTCCCTAATAGCTAGCGATGATGAGTATCTTTTCATATGTTTGTTGGCCATTTGTATGTCCTCTAGTGAGAAGTGTCTGTTCAGATCCTCTGCCTATTTTTTTATTGGATCATTTGTTTTGTTGTTGTTTTTGAGTTGTATGAGTTCTCTGTATACCTTGGATATTAGGCCCTTATCAGAGGCATTGCTTGCAAATATATTTTCTCATTTAGATAGTTGTTACCTTGTTGATGGTTTCCTTTGCTGTGCAGAAGCTTTTTAGTTTGATGTAATCCCATTCATTTATTTAAGCTTCTATTTCCTTTGCCTTTTAGGTCAAATTCATAAAATCCACTTTAAGTCCAAGGTCCTTGAGTTTAATTCTTATGTTTTCTTCTATGCATTTTATTGTTTCACTTCTTATATTCAGGTCCTTATTCTATTTTCAGTTAATTTCCATTTGTGGTGATAAACAACAGTCTAGTTTCATTCTTTTGCAGGTGGCTTTCCAGTTTTCCCAGCACTATTTATTGAAGAGGCTTACCTTTCTCTACTTTACATTTGGGGCTTTTCTGACAAAACTTATTTGCCAATATACAAATGGATTTATTTCTGGACTCTCAATTCTGTTCCACTGGTCTGTGTGTCTGTTTTCTGCCAATACCATGTCATTTTGCTTACTGTCACTTTCTAGTATGATTTGAAGTTGGGCAGAGTGATGCCTCCAGCCTTACTTTTTTTCTCAGGATGGCTTTGACAATTAGGGGTCTTTTGTGCTTCCATATAAATCTGAGGATGTTTTGTTCTATTTCTTTAAAAAAAAAAAAGCTGATGAGATTTTGATGGGGATTGCATTAAATCTGTAGAATGCTTTAGGTAATAAGGTCATTTTAACTCTATTGATTCTTCCAATTCAAGAAAAGGGAATATCTTTCCATTTCTTTGTATCTTCTATGATTTGTTCTAATAGGGTCTTATAGTTATCATTATGAAGGTCCTTCATATGTTTTGTTAAATTTTGTTGAGTATTTTATTCTTTTTGTTGCAATTACAAAAGGAAATTATTTTTCCACTTCATTTTCTGACACTTCATTATTAGAGTATAGAAACACTATGGATTTTTGAACATTGATTTTGTATCCAGAGACTTTACTGTATTTACTTATTGTTTCTAATAGTGTTCTCGTGGAGTCTCGTGGAGTGTTTTCTATGTAGAGAATTATGTCATCCGCAAATAGTGACAGTTTGACTTCTTCGTGTGATATTTGGATGCCTTTTATATCAATTTCTTGCCTGACTACACTCGCTAGGACCTCCAATATTATATTGAATAACAGTGGTGACAGGGGACAGCCTTGTCTTGCTTCTGATCTTAGAGGGGAGATTTTTAGTTTTTCACCATTAAGTATAATGTTGGCTGAGGGTTTGACAAAGGTGGCCTTTATTATGTTAAGATACTTTCCTTCTATACCAAGTGGTGTATAATCCTTTTAATATGTTGCTTTATTTGGTTTGCTAGCATCTTATTTAGGATTTTTGCATCTGTGTTCATGAGAGATATTGGTCTGTAGTTTTCTTTTTTCGTGTTGCTTTACAAGTTTTTGGTATCAGAGTAATATTGGCCTCATAAAATGAGTTGAGAAGTGTTGCCTCCTCTTTAATTTTTTTGGAAGAGTTTGAGGAGAATAGGAATTAACTTCTAATGTTGGTAGAATTCACTGCTGAAGCCATCTGGTCCTGGACTTTTACTTTTTGGTAGATTTTTGATGTTCGTTTCCATTTCCATACTACTGATTGATCTATTTAGGTTTTCCAGATCTTCTTGATTCAATCTAGGAAGGTTGTTTCTTTCTAAGTAGTTGTCCATTTTTTCTAGGTTATTAAAGTTGGTGTTATATATTTTTTGTATTATTCTTGTATGGTCCTTTGTATTTCTGCAATGTCTGTGGTAATTTCTCCTCTTTCATCCCTGATTTTGTTTATTTGTGTCCTTTCTCTTTTTTCTTTAGTGATTCTAGCCAGGGGTTTGTCAATTTTATTAACCTTCTCAAAGAACCGGCTCTTTGTTGTATTTATTTTTTCTATTTTTTTTTCTTTTGTTTTCAATTTCATTTATTTCTGCTCTAATTTTGATAAATTTTTTCCTTCTGCTGACTTTAGGCCTCATTTGTTCTTTCTTTCTAGTTTTTTAAGATGAAGTGTTAGGTTCTTTATTTAAGCTCTTCTTGCTTTTGGAGGTATGCCTGTAATTATATGAATTTTTCTCTTATGACCGCTTTTACCATGTTCCAAAAGTTTTCATAAGTTGTACTCTCATTAGCATTCATTTCTATGTATCTCTTGATCTCTCTTTTTATCTCTTCTCTGACCTCATTATTCTTCACTAGCATGTTGTTTAATCTCCACATATTTGTGGTTCTTCCTGCTTTCTTTCTGCAGTTGATCTCTAGATTCAAAGCATTATGATCAGAGAATATGGTTGGAATGATTTCAACCCTTTTATATTTGTTGAGGTTATCTCTGTGTCAGTATGTGGTCGATTCTTGAGAATGTTCCATGTACACTAGAGAAGAATGTATAAGCAGCTGTTTTGAGATGGAAGGCTCTGTAAATGTCAATTATGTCCAGTTGGTCTAATGTGTCATTTAGGGATGTTATTTCCTTATTGATTTTCTGTTTAGATGATCTGTCCATATCTGACAGTGGGCTATTTAGGTCCCCTATAAGATAGTGTTTTGGTCTGTTTCTCTCTGTAGTTCTGTTGGTAATTGCTTTACATATTTCGGGAATTCTTAATTGGAAACATAGATATTAATAAGTATTATGTCTTCTTGGTGCATGATTCCCTTTATCATTATGAAGTTTCCCTCAGTATCTTTCTTTACCTTTTTTATTTTGAAGTCTATTTCGTCCAATATTAGTACCACTACTGCTTTTCTCTGAATGCCATTTGCTTGAAATATCATTTTCCACCCTTTCACTTTGAGTCTATATTTGCCTTTGGAGCTGAGATGTGTCTCCTGGAGGCAGCATATGGTTGGGTTTTGTGTTTTGATTCAGTCTGTAACTCTGTGCCTTCTTATTGATGAGTTTAGTCCATTTACATTTAGGGTGATTATTGAAATATGAGGTCTTCTTATAGCCATTTTATCTTTTGCTTTCTGGTATCTCGGTGTTTCCATTGCTTCCTTGTCCTTGTGATTCTGTTTTCTTTATTTTGGTTAGCTTTTATGGGTTTTCCCTCTGGTTCTTGTTTTATGTTATATGCTTCAGTTCTGAATCTTTAGTGTGTGGTTGTCATTACAAATATGTAAAGGATAGCTATGTATATACAGTTGCCAATTTCCTTCTTTGTGTGAGTTATCTCCATTTCCCTTTGAATACTCCTTATTTCAGTCATTGTTATCTCAATTTGTCCCTATGTATGCTGAATGTTCATTACTATCTTGCTTTAGCAATTCTCTTCTTGTTTAAGCTTATAATGCCCTGTTCTTATTAAAGGTTGCACAGTGCTTCTATTTGCCTGGTTGTCAACTTATTCCTAATTATGTTTTTTGGTTTTGGGGGTGTTTTTTTTTGTCATTTTGTTTTAAGTGAACTGACCCCTTTTGGTACTTCCTGTAATGAAGGCCTCGTAGTGGAGAACTCCCTCAATTTGTGTATGTCTGGAAAGGTCTTAATTTCTCCTTCATATCTAAAAGAGAGCTTAAGTGGATACATTATTCTTGGCTGGTAGTTCCTTTCACTTAATAGTTTAAATATTTGATTCCACTTCTTTCTGGCTTGCAAGGTTTGTGCTGAGAAGTCTGACAACAATCTAATGAGTTTTCCTTTATAAGGTGCCGTTTTCTTCTCCATGCCTGCCCTGAGAATTCTGTCTTTGTTGTTGAATTTTGATAATTTTAATACAATGTGTCTTGGTGAAGGCCTTTTTGTGTTGAGATAATTGGTTGTTCCGTTGACTTCTTGAATTCCAAGCTCCAGACCCTTCCTTCGATTTGGGAAATTCTCATCCACTATTTGTCTGAAAATGATTTCTAATCCCTGCTCCTTTTCCTCATCTTCGATAATGGCCATTATTCTTATGTTTCCTCTTCTGATGGTATCAGCTAGTTCATGTATTTCTCTTTCATTATTTTTAATTCTTCAGTTTCTCTCTTCTTCTTTCTAATTATTTCTAGATTTCTGTCTCGATATCACTGATCCTACCCTCCATTTGCTTGATTCTATTTCCCAAGCTTGCATTTCATTTTTCAACTCTTGCAGGGTGTTCTTTATTAATAGAAAATCTATTCTGTTCTTTTTGAGGGTTTCAATGTCCTTGCTCTGCTCATCTGTTTGTTTTTTTTTTCAATTCCTGAATTTGTTGACATCACTTGTTTCAGAACTCATCGAGTTTTTTTTAGAAGTACTATCTTGAATTCTCTGTCATTTATGTTTTATACATCTCTTTCTTTAAGCCTATTCTTTGGAGACATTTCTCTTTCTTTCTGAGATGCCTTGTCACCTTGGTAGTTCATGGTGTTTAATAGACTATTTCTCCACCTGAGCATTAATTGAAATGTATTCCGTTATTTGTTTTTTTTTTTCCCAGAAAGAAGATTTATTATATAAAGGTCTCTCTTTAGCCTGCTGTAAAGAAAGTGTTTTTCTTTTGGTTTTCAGTAGGTGGCTTCTAAGCCTCTTGGATCCCTGCTTTATAGAAAGCCTTCATCATGTCCTTTTATTTTCTCGTAGCTGTTTAATCATGCTCGCTACCCTCAGTCTCAGTCCTTGTCAATGTTAGCAACAGTTTCAGTAGCATTTGCTCAGATTCTCCTGGGTTTCCGTGATGATCCATCTCAGAAGATATAGAACAAGGGACCTTTTGAGTTGGGGTTTGGGAGCTGCATCTCAGCCTTAGTTTTGCCTCTGTATTTGGTAAAATTCAACTGTTGTTTCTTTTCCATCATTCCTCTCTACTTTCTGCCTTGATGACTGGGCCCTGTCAGCAGTCTCATGGAGCTCATAGCACTCCCAGGCAGGTCTCTTCAGAAATTCACCATACGTCCTCCTCTTCTCCTCCTCCTACAGGGAGCTCCTGAGGCTGAGAGAGGTTGCTTCTTTATTTCTTCCAGTCTACTGCCGGACACCTGCATTTCTGATCTGTGGTAACTCTTATGTGCAGATCCTACGCTCAGATGTGCTAGTGTGCAATTTGGGTGGGGTGTTTTTTTTGTTGAGTTTTAGATGTTAAGCTTATTGTTGTTCAAGGGGAGAGGTCTGGGGATATCTCCCACTTTGCCATGTTTCTCAAAACCTTTCAAGATTGCACTTTTGAAAAAATTCAACAAGATGCAAGAAAACCCAGAGAGGCAATTTAATGAACTCAGAAATAAAATCAATGAAGAAAAGGAATACACCTCCAAAGAGATTAAAACTTTGAAAAAGAACCAAATAGAAATTCTGGAGCTGAAGGACTCTTTAAGAGAGATGAAGAATAAAATAGTGAGCTTAGGAAATAGAATTGACAAGATAGAGGAATGAATTACTGATGTTGAAGACAGAATTTTGCAAATGATAACAGATGGAAGGAGAGAGAAACTTGAGAGTAAAAAAAACTGAGATAACTTTACAAGAACTATCTGACTCCACCAGAAAGAGAAATATAAGAACAATGGCTATACCAGAAGGAGAAGAGAAGAAAAGAGAACAGAGACCCTATTCAAACAAATAACTGATTAAAATTTCAAAAACATATGGAGGTGACATCAGAAGCATGAAGGAGTGAGAGATGTCCCAAGGTCTCTCCCCTTGAAACAACAATAAGCTGAACATCTAAAACTGAACAAAAACACCCAACCTGCACACAAGCACATCTGAGTGAGGGATCTGCAGGAAGAGCTACCACAGGACAGAACTGCAGGAGTGGGTGGTAAACTGGAGAAACAAAAAAGCTGTCTTTTGCATCCAGAACTTTCTGCAGGAGGAGAGAGAGGGGAGAAGGTGCAGTGGGTTACCTGAACAATCCTATTTGGAAGAGCTGTGAGCTCCATGCAGCAGCAGTGCACCGAAATCAGGGCAAAGAGAAGTGTGGTATGGCAAAGAAGCCGGGATGGCAGAGAAACAACACTTGATTATTACCAGCCATGGCTGCAAAATGTGAAGCTGAGCCTCAGCCTCCATCCCCCAACCCAGAAGGCCCCTCCCCTCATATCCTCCAAATTGAACACCGCGGAGCCCCAGGGGAATCTGAGCAAATGCTACTGAAACCGTTGCTAACTTTGACAGGTACTGAGACTGAGGGTAGTGAGTGCAACTGAATAGCTATAAGGAAAAAAAGTATTATTAAGACTTTATATAAAGCGGGATTCCAAGAGTATTGGATGCCACCTACTGGAACCCAAAGGAAAAACACCGTCTAAGCAACGGGCTAAAGAGAGACCTTTATAAAATAAATCTTCTTTCTGGAAAAAAAGGAGAATGCACTTCCATTAAAGCCAAGGTAGAGAAATAGTCCATTAAACAACACGAACAACCAAGGTGACAAGGCATCTCAGAAGGAAAGGGAAAAATCTCCAAAAAAGAAGCTTAAAGACATAGAAACATGTGACTTAAATGAGAGAGAATTCAGGATGGTACTTCTGAAAACACTCAGTGAGACCCCAAACAATTCATATTAACAGTTTCAGGAATTGAAAAAACAACTAGATGAGCAGAATGAGTTCTTTAGCAAGAAGATTGGAACCATCAAAAAGAACCAAATAGAACTTCTGGAGATGAAGAACATATTGAAAGAGATGAAAAATGAAATAACAAGTATGAGAAATAGAGTTGAACAAATGGAAGAAAGGATCAGTAATATCAAAGACAGAAATCTAGAAATAAATAAAAAGGAAGAAGGGTTAAACCAAAGAATGAAAAGTAATGAAAAAGAAATACAAAAATTGCTGATAGCATCAGGAAAGAAAACATAAAAATAATGGGCATTCTTGAAGTTGAAGAAAAAAAGCAAGAATTAGAAAGCATTTTCAGATTAATAGTTCATGAGAATTTCCCAAATCTGAAGAATGAGCTGGAGTTTGGAATTCAAGAAGTCAGTGGAACACCCAATTATTTAAACCCCAAAAGGCCTACTCCAAGACATATTGTATTAAAATTATCAAAAATTAATGACAAAGAAAGAATTTGCAGGACAGCCAGGGAAAAGATGATAACCTATAAAGGAAAGCCCATTAGATTATCAGAGGACTTCTCAAGACAAACTTCATAAGCCAGAAAGGCATGGAATCAAATATTCTGACTATTAAATGCAAGGAACTACCAGCCAAGAATAATGTATCCAGCTAAGCTCTTCTTTAGATGTGAAGGAGAAATTAAGACCTTTTCAGATATATAGAAACTGAGGAAATTCTCCACTACTAGGCCCATTTTACAGAAAATATTGAAAGGGGTCAGCTCACTGAAAAAAAAATGACAAAAATATACATAACTATGGGTAAGGAAACTAACAGGGAGATAGAAGTAGAGGAGTACAACCCTTACTGAGAACAGGGCATCATAAACTTAAACAATAAGGAGAGATTTGTTATAGCAAGATAGTAATGAATATTCAGCATATACAGGGACAAATTGAGACAACAGTAACTGATAAGGAGAGGTTTAAAGATCTAAATTCTAAAAGGGAAATGGGGATAAAGTACATGTGGAAGAAAATAGACTACTATATATATAACTACCCTCTACGTATTCATAAAGGTAACCACACACTAAAGATTTAGAACTGTATTTAGAAGTGTATAACATAAAACAAGAAGAACCAGAGGCAAAACCCGCAAAAGCCAAAGAAAATAAATAAACAGAAACACAAGGACAAGGAAGCAATGGAAACACTGAGCTACCAGAAAGCAAAAGATAAAATGGCTATAAAAAGATCTCATATTTCAATAATCACCTTAAGTGTAAATGGACTGAATTCAACTATAAGAGGGCACAGAGCTGCAGATTGGATCAAAATGAATGCTAATGTGAGTACAATTTATGAAAACTTTTGGAACATGGCAAAAGCGGTCATAAGAGAAAAATTCATTGCATTACAGGAGTACCTCAAAAAAATAAGAATGAGCCCAAATAAACAACCTAATGCTTCATCTTAAAAAACTAGAAAGAACAAATGAAGCCTAAAGTCATCAGAAGAAAAGAAGTAATCAAAATTAGAGCAGAAATAAATGAAATTGAATTAAAAAGAAAAACTAAATGCAACAAAAAAGCTGGTTCTTTGAGAGGTTAATAAAACTGACAAACCCCTGTCTAGACTCACTAAAGAAAAAAGAGAGAGGACACCAATAAACAAAATCAGGGATGAAATAGGGAAATTGCAACAGATCCTGCAGAAATACAAAGTATCATTCAAGAATACTTTGAAAAAGTATATAAATGAAATTTAATAACCTATAGGTAGTAGACCAGTACTTACAAAAATATACTCTTCCTAGACTGAATCAAGAAGAACTGGAAAATCTAAATAGACCTATCAAAAGTATGGAAATGAAAAGAATCATCAAAAACCTACTAAAAAGTAAAAGTCCAGATTTAGATGGTTTCAACAGTGAATTATACCAAACATTCAAAAAAGATTTAATACCTATTCTAAGGAAGATTTAATACTCATTCTCCTCAAACTCTTCCAAAAAATCGAAGAGGAGGCAATACTTCCCAACTCATTTAATGAGGCTATGAGGCTAATATTGCTCTGATACCAAAAACTTGTAAAGACAACACGAAAAAAGAAAACTACAGACCAATATCTCTCATGAACACAGATACAAAAATCCTAAATAAGATGCTAGCAAACCAAATAAAGCAACATATTAAAAGGATTATATACCACGATCAAGTGTGCTTGATCCCAAAGGCACAGGGATGATTCGACATATGCAAATCAATGAATGTGATACACCACATAAACAAATTTAAAAATAAGAATCATGTGATCATATCAATAGATGCGGGAAAAGCCTTCGACAAGATACAACATCCATTTAGGATCAAAACACTTAACAAAATCGGTATAGAAGGAAAGCATCTTAACACAATAAAGGCCATATATGACAAACCCTCAGCTAACATCATACTTAATGGCGAAAAACTAAAAACCTTCCCTCTAAGATCAGGAACAAGGCAAGGCTGTCCACTATCACCACTGTTATATTCAATATAATATTGGAGGTCCTAGAGAGTGCAATCAGGCAAGGGAAAGATATAAAAGGCATCCAAATAGGAAACAAAGAAGTCGAGCTGTCACTATTTGCGGATGACATGATTCTCTATACAGAAAACCCTAAAGACTCCACAAGAACACTACTAGAAAAAATAAGTAAATACAATAAAGTCTCTGGATAACAAATCAACATTCAAATATCCGTAGCGTTCCTATACTCTAATAATGAAGTATCGGAAAAAGAAGTGGAAAAAAATAATTCCTTTTGCAACTGTAACGAAAAAATAAAATACCTAGGAATAAATTTAACGAAACTTGTGAAGGACCTATATAATGAAAATTATAAGACCCTATTAGAACAAATCAAAGAAGATACAAAGAAATGGAAAAAATATTCCATGTTCTTGGATTGGAAGATAATTATAGTTAAAATGACCTTATTACCTAAAGCATTATACAGATTTAATGCAATCCCCATCAAAATCCCGTCGGTGTTTTTAAAGAAACAAAACAAAAAAGTCACCAGATTTGTATGGAAGCACCAAAGACCCCGAATTGCCAAAGCCATTCTGAGAAAAAAGAAAGGCTGGAGGAA
>NW_006433879.1:1026289-1035950 GCF_000325575.1 Pteropus alecto | reverse complement strand
GCCTGTACCCATTTGCAGTCCCACCAGCAGTGTATGAGGGTTCCTTTTCCTTCGTATCCTCTCCGACATTTGTTATTACTTGTTTTGTTGATTAAAGCTATTCTAACAGGCGTGAGATGGTATCCAATTGTGGTTTTGATTTGCATTTCCCTAATAGCTAGCGATATTGAGCATCTTTTCAAATATCTGTTGGCCATTTGTATGTTCTCTAGCATTATTCACAGTGGTCAGGACATGGAAACAACTGAAGTGTCCTACGATAGATAATTGGCTAAAGAAGCTGTGGTACATATATACAACGGAATATTACTCAGCCATAAAAAGAGATGAAATACTGCAATTTGCGACAACATGGATGGACCTCAAAATAATCATGCTAAGTGAAATAAGCCAGACAGAAAAAGTCGAAAATCACATGATATAACTTATATGTAGGATATAAACATAGAAACAACAAATGAACAAGACACACAGAGACTCATGGACATGACCTATAAACTAGTGGTTACCAAAGGGTAGGGAGTGAATGAGGAGGGGGTAGGTAGATGGGATAAAGGGGGTCAAATATGTGGTGACAGAAAGAAATCTAACTATGGGAGATAAATATATATGTGCCTTACAGTAATCAAAACAGTATGGTACTGGCATTAAAAACAGATACATAGATTATACATAGATTATAGGAAAAGAATAAAAAGACCAGAAATAAATCCATGCCTATATGATCAGTTAATCTATGAGAAAAAGGCAAGAATATACAATGGGGTAAAGACAGTTTCTTCAATAAATGGTATTGGGAAAACAGGACAGATATGAGCAAAAAAAAAAAAATTAAACTAGACCCCCTTTCTTACATCACACACAGAAATAAATTCAAAATGGATTAAAAACTTAAATGTAAGACCCAAAATCATAAAACTAGAAGAAAACATGAGCAGTAAACTTTTTTGCATTGCTCTTATTTTTTGGATCTGTCTTCTTGGGCAAGGGTAACAAAAGAAAAATAAATGAATGGGACTACATCAAACTAAAAAGTTTTTCCACAGTGAAGGAAACTATCACCAAAACAAAAAGACAACCTACTAAATGGGAGAAGATATCACCAATGATACATCAGATAAGTGGTTAATGTCCAAAGTATATAAAGAACTCAACACTAGAAAAAAGTCTGATTAAAAAATGGGCAGAGGACCTAAATAGAGATTTCTCCAAAGAGGACATACAGATGGCCAACAGACATATGAAAAGATGCTCAACATCACTAGTCTTCAAAGAAATGCAAATTAAAACTACAATGAGATATCACCTCACACCTGTATGAATGTCTATCATCAACAAAAGTTGTCAAGAACGTGGAGAAAAGGGAACCCTCACGCAGTGTTGGTGGGATTGCAAATTGGTACCGCCATTATGGAAATTAGTATGGAGTTTTCTCAAAAAATTAAAAATGAAACTACCTTATGACCCTGAAGTTCCACTTCTGCAATTCCAAAAAAAGCCAAAACATTAATTCAAAAAGATATGTGCCTCCCTATCTTCATTGAAGCATTATTTACAATAGCCAAGAAGATATGGAGGCAACCATCTATTAATGTCCAACAATAGACAATTGGATAAAGAAGTAGTACATATATACAATGGAATATTACTCAGCCATTAAAAAAAGAATAAAATCTTACTATTTGAGACAACATGGATAAACCTAGAGGGTATTATGCTAAATGAAATAAATCAGACAGAGAAAGACAAATATCATATGATTGTGCTTATATGTGGAATCTAAGTAACAAAATAAACAAACAAGCAAAAGAGAAATAAACTCATAAATACAGAGAAAAGATTGAGTCGCCGGATTGGGTGCAGGGGGAAGCGCAGGGAGAGATGGGTGAAAAAGGTGAAAAGTATTAAATACAAATGGCCAGTTATAAAAACAATCATGTGGAGTTAAAGTACGGAATAGGGAATACAGTCTGATGAGTACTAGACTTATATGAGTGATCACTTCTGAAGTTATTTAAATGTCTAATCACTATGTTACATACCTGAAACTATTAATTAATAATGTATATCAACTGTAATTGAAAAATAAAATTTTAAAAAATTTAAAATTAAAAAAATTAGAAGGAATTGATCTATTAAGCCATGAAAAGACCAAGAGGAACTTTAAATGCATACTACTAACTGAAAAAAAAAAAGCCAATCGAAAAAGGCTGAATGCCATATGTTTCCAACTTTATAACATTCTGGAGTAGGCAAAACTACAGAGATGGTAAAACATCAGTGGTTATCAGGGGTTAGGGGAGATGAAGGGTTGATTAGGCAGAGCACAGATGATTTTTACAGTGAGGATATTCTGTATGATTCTAAATAGTGGATACATGTCATTACAAATTTCGTCCAAACCTATAGAATGCACAGCACTAAAAGTGAACCCTAATATAAAGTGTGAACTTTGAGTAATTATGATGTGTCAGAGTAGTTTCATCAGTTTTAACAAACGTACCACTGTCGTAAGAGATGTTGATAATAAGGGAGACTGTGCAAATTTGAGGGTCAGAGGCTATATGAGAAATCTTTGTACCTCCTTCTTAATTTTGCTGTGAACCTAAAACTGTTCTAAAAATATATAATTCATTTTTTGAGAAAGAAAGTGACTCTTGGAGAGATTAGGTCACCTGCACAAGGTCACACACCAGCAGACTTAGAATCTGGAGTCCAATCTTGTCTGGCTCCATCGCCCAAGCTTTCTAATGAGTCCCTTACTTAGTTTTGCCTTTGACTATTGTCCTTGTGTGGCCTCCCACACCAGAAGCAGTTTCTTTTTCCCAGTCTCTGGGCTGATTCTGTGCAGAAACCAAAGGAATCTCTCAGTTGGGCTTCCCTCAGAGTGCCCAGCTGACAAGGGAAAGGGACTCTCCCAGCCCCACATGCAGAACAGAGCTGGCACTAGAGGCTGCCACCTTTCTCTCTGCTGATAATGTATAATTTTAGGACATTTGGGACACATAGAAGGAAATGTTGATGAATAGAAAGAGAAATTGAAATACCATAAATCAGGCAGCTTGTATATGTTGAAGAATTAAGTTAGGAAGATTAATATTTAGTCCAGAGCCATACTAGGCCTGTCTGAGGAAAAATTCTCACATTGGTCTCATCTGGGAAGCCCTGGAGCAGGTGGGACGGTGATCCTCTGCTGCCAGAACTGAGTAAGGTCAGACTCAGAAAATGTGGATATCTATACAATAGTGTAAATGGGCTTTAGTCACTGAATAAATAATTTATTCATAATTAGGATAATTTTATCCATCACCCATCACCTCTTAAGCATAAGACAAGAATAGTTCCTTATATCACTAGAGGAAATTTTTCTCAGAAACTGGGTGCTTACTGTGGAAACTATTTTATAAGTATTCTGGGTGAATATAATACTGATTTCGGCAACTATAGCTGAAGTCATCAGCAAGTACAATGGTTATTGTACACACAAGAATCAGGACCATATTTTATCTCTAGGTAAAAACTATTTTTAATGTATTTCATAAATTACTAGCAAGGTCAACCATACTAAACATTCCAGAACACACAGGGGAAATCTCTGTGGGTGTGTCCAGACTTCCAGGCTGCCACACTCATTGTTCTGACACTTCCTGCACCCTGCACAGAGCTATCCCAGTCGTCAGCAAGTCTGCAGGGCCCAGGGCAGGGCCTGCGGGAGGAGGCAAGTTAACCACACCAATTCCACAGGAGCCAATAGCACTATGGTGCACACCGCCTGTCACCACACAGCACAGAGTGCCCCACCTCTAGCTCACCCCCTGCAGGCTGGCTGCCTTCATGCAGCAAGTAGAGACCAAAGCAGCCCACAGGGTTGTGGTGAGCATTAAGTGAAGTACTAAATATAAGTGCTTTGTACCCAGCCAGTCATATATACCTACTCAGCAGTGGTCAGGAACAGGTTCGCCCACTCCCATCACCAGTTTCCAATGCATTTAGCAATATGTCTAGCCTTGATGTTTGATATAGTTTATGAATAAACGAATGTACCATTGAATAACGAAACACAAATGAGTAAAGAACTCTCTATTTTTGAAATCAGAATATTAATAGCCAGAAAAACTGTATTATGCAGTCTCCCTTGAGGTAGAGTTGGCAAGGAGATGTAAGTGGAAGTCGTGAATGGAACTTTCAGGAAAGCAGGTGAGGAGGGAGACTAACAAGTGATATGAGATTTTTTGTTTTCCTGTCCTTCCTCGTACAAGGTGTGAGGATAAAGATGTGATGACTAGAGTTCTAACAGCTGACTCTAAGAGTTGACCTTAAAGATGAAGTCGTAGGCTAGTGGTGGCAAAATTTAGATAGATGTCTGTGTCCTCAATATCTGTGGGACCACCAATTCTCACTTTTTACATGGTAGAGGAAAACCAGCCTTCTATCTAATTCCAGTCATTATTATGTTTGGTCTCTGTTATTAGAAGCTGAATACATTTCTAACTGAAAAATTTTGTGATATGACTATCTCTTGATTTTGCTCTCCCCAAACTACCTGCTCTTTCTCATTCTCATTTTCCAAGCCTTAGTCCTCTCCCTTCTCTAAACACTGGATTGATGTAAGGCTCAGACCTGGGCTTTCCTCAAATCTCAAACCTCACAGCTTAAAATCTTATCCACAAGCTAATGATACCCAAATGATATTAATAGCTCAGGCCTCTTCCAAGAGCTGCAGACTCACATCTAACTTCCCAGTTTGCACCTCCAAATTAGTGTGTCCAAAGGAGAACCTTAATATTCTTCACCCCTCACAAACCTGTTTCTTTCCCCATTCCTCCATCTCAGAACATGACTCTACTGTTGCTCAGGCCAACAGTCTAAAACCCTTCCTGGATTCCTTTCTCTCTCTCAGGCCATCAGCAAAGTCAGTCACTTTAAAACATGACATCCATCAGCCTATATCTTCCCATCTCCAACCATCATCATTGCTGCTTCCCTGCCCTAGGCTCCCTGCATCCATACGGGCCCTTGCAGCCTGCCCTGCACATGGTGTCAAAGGGTTTTTTCTCTGCTCAGACCCTTCAATGGTGTCCTATGTCCCTAAGAATAAAATCTACACACCTCACCATGGTACCCAAGGCTCCATGAACTTCCCTCACTTCGCCCCTCTGCCCATACCTACTGCCTTCCAGCCACACTGCTTACTATCTCCTTAGACATACTTGCTTCATTTCCCACTCAGGGCCATTGCACTCACTGTCCCAGCTACCTGAATGTCCCTCCCTAAGACCATAACAAGAATGGTGCCTTTAACTCTCATTTTGCAGCTCAAATATCACCTTGAGGTTCCTGACCACCATGTCCGAGTAGCCTTCCACTCACTCCATTTCTCCCATCAATTACTTTGTGTTATTTTCTTTGTGACATCATCACTATCTAAAAATCATCTTATCCATGTCTTTGCTTTCTAGTGTATTGTTTAGAATATGTACCTCGTAAAACAGGAATTCTGTTTGTCTTTATCTAGTGCTTCTAAACAATGCCAGCTGAGAAGTTCTCAATTTGCATGCATTCACAGGAATTCAAGAGCCAGGCCATTATTATCAAGTGACAGTTCTTGTTTATTATGTATCTTTAGCCTTCATTCTGATTACTGGCTTTTTCATTCAAATTGACAACATACAGACATTTGTCAAATGGCTCTCTATCCTGAATTCTTGTATTTGATTCTTCTCTCAATTATAATAGAATAAAGTTTAGCATATTTCAGAGCCCTCACATATTAAAATGTTTTGACATATAAAGTCAAACTGGGGTTAATAAACAATTGCTCTAAAAACCTGGAAGTTGCCCCATTGTCTTCCAAAACTTACAACTGTAAATGAATAACCTTACATTAGCCTGATTGGTGGGTTTTGTTCTTTTCTGAGTGGCATGTACTCTCAGATTGAATGCTTTTATACAGATTTTTAAATCACTGGTTAAATTACTAGGATATATCTTTGTTTGTTTGGCGAGGGGAGGGGGAGAGGGAGTAGTTGAGCAAATTTACCTTTTAAATATCATTATTGAAGTAAGTCTATGAACCATGTAATTTTTTTTCCTAGCTTAGAGACGTTAGCAAACATCTTTGATTAATGCTTCTTTCCCCTTGTTTTATTTCTTCTTCACAATAACTATATTATTCAAAGATTAATTCTTCTTTTAATAGGCTCTGTGACTATTATATTTCATATTATTTTCACCCCCTTGTCCTTTTTCAATGAATTTTAGGAGAGCAATTTAAGTTTTCCCTCAACATTATAACATTTTTCGCTGTTTCAGTTCTCCCTTTTACTGTCTTTGATAGATTATAGCTCTACTGTTGCATGAATCTTTCTTTGAAGTTTTTTCTTAATATTAGTGTTGTCATTTTCATCTGAACCCATTGTTTTTTCATCATCCTAATCTATTCTAATAAAGCTCACTAAGAACATGAAATATTGACCTTTAAATTATTTTTTATTTCCCCTAAAAATATTTTTTTTCAAAAAGATGTTTTCAAATGTAATCAGTGTATTTAGTTCAGAACTTTTTCACTGATTCTCTAGTGCTGCAATTTTTTTTTTGCATATTCAGCCTCTGTGAAGATCTTGACAGAAGACATAGGGCACAATTTTACCATTTTTGCCCATCTGATTCCCTGGCCCCCTGGAGAATGACCCCTAGAGAGCTAAAGCCAGGAAGCAAAGTTGGTTCATGCGTCTGCTTCATTGTCAGTGCTTTGATGTCAGGCATTTATCTGATGTAATTTGCTGGGCTGAGTATAGTCAGGTCCTCTCACACACTTATGAACAATATTTGTACTCGTAAATATGGGAAAGGGCTCAGTTTTCACCCACCAGGTACAATGCACAGAAGAGCAAACAGTGCTCTTCCTCTCTCAGCTCTGCCAGCAGCATTGTACCTTTGGGAACCACAGCTTTTAGGATCCATTGTGACATACAGATGGCAATGGGCAGGGAGGCAGGAAAGCAGGGAGTTGGGGTGGGGGTTCTACTAAATACTCTGCTGGGTTCAATGACTTCTTTTTTTATTAAGCTTTTTGGAGTGATATTGGTTAATAAAATTATATAGGTTTCAAGTATACAATTCTATAATACATTATCTGTATATTGCATTGTGTATTCATCACCCAAAGTCAAATCTCCTTCTATTATCTTATATTTGACCCTCTTTACCCTTTTCTACTTCTGCCCCCTTTCCCTCTAGTAACCACTAAACTGTTGTCTGTGTCAATGACTTCTTTAGACCTTTTTTTAAGGGGGCACCTAGGCTTCTTCTTGCCTACTTCTGGCCAACTGAGCAACTAACAATCAAAATGTAATCAATTGTGCTTCTGATTCTGTCTCATTGTTGCTGAAGATAATGGAAATCCCTTCCAAGGCTAACAATTGTTGACATGTTCTTGTGAGTTTTTGTATTGTTTTTGGTCACTTTCCGTACTTCCATGTGTATTTTAAGGACAAGTTAGTAGAGATATTACTCAAGGCTAAAATAACCTCAGGTCACAGTTGTCTCATTTTTTTTTTTTACTCCCCATAACACAGAGCCCAGAAGCTGGTGCACAGTAGGTTCTTAGTATGAAAAGTACAAACAGTTAGAACAATTAAGAGTGTGGGCTGACATATTTGGGACCAGAGGCTGATCTGGAAGCAGATTGGAATCTAGACCAGGGGTTGGGATGTAACAAGTTCCAAGAAAGGAAGTGTACTTAAAAGCCATCTGAAAGCACAGACAGCAGCTGTACAGAAGGCAAGAGGGCAGTCCAGCCTATGAAGCAGGTTACTGAGAAAGAGTCAGCTGAGGGAGTCAGGGAATCAGGGGCCAGAGTGTATCTGATGGGTCATCAGAAATTCTGAGGTCTTGCATCTTCCTTCAAGAGCATATAGGTAATAGTTGAACTCAGGAGTCACACTGATTATGCAGGATGTGAGAGACAGACTCTGTGGCCAAGCCCCCAGGGTCCCTCAACAATGTATCCATGCATAAGGGTGTGTCCAACGGGAGATCCATAGCTTATAGGGACACAAGGTCCTGTTCTCAGCAGACAACAAGCCTTGCTTCCACCAGGCCTATTCTAGAACCAGCTCCTAGTTCCACCCAAACCTCCTCCACCTTCTACTGTGAGAAGGGTCATATGAACACTAAGACTCCCCTTCTCAGGGCCCCATGCCTATGTAAAATGTGGCTTTGAAGTACCCATGCCCATGGTCATGCCCAGGGTCAGTCCTTCAGTATTCACTGAGCAAGTACAAGCAGTTGAGAACCGGACTGAGGCCTGAGACAGACACACTAGGAAGAGGCAGGTGTTCTGAGCCTTCCCTGCTCATTAGGGCTGAGGGCAGCAGAGCCAAGAGAAGGGGTAGAATCAGGTTCCCCATTCCTCTTGCCCAGATCATTAAGGGAAACAATAAAGGAGAGCCGAGGAAGAGTAGAAAAGTGAGGATGCCTTCAAAGCACTCTGGAAGCACATACAACCCCAAAACTGCAATTGCCCTTCCAGTTCCCCCAAACAGGACAGTCACCCTGCTCTGCCTGCTTCCTCTGCCCTGGAGAATGAGATCTTAGGGGAAAAAAAACTGTCCCCAACTATTTCTACTCCTGGAGAGGTATGAGCAAGCATGCCACCTACAGAGGGCCACCAACTCTCCAGGACCCCTGCCCACACAGGACAGTGTCAGAGCTCAGAGTGTTCTCAAATCTGCTCCGTCTCACTCCTGCAGCAGTCAGAACAGAGGGATTCTGCTTTCGGGGAAGAATAATTCTTTCTTGGGCCTTTTCCGATTGCAACTAGTTATTTTACAGCACATTTCACATGCTCATTAAAGGGAAGTTAAATATCACTGCTAACCGTGAAAGAGACTTCTGGGAGCTCTGAAAATCCTCAGCTCTTCATTTGGCCTCTCTGGAAAAGTTGATGAAACGTGAAGATATGGACAGGAGGCAAAAAGGGATGGATTCACCTGCAGATACATACTGTGCCTTCTCTTTCACTCCTCCATGCTGCCCATCTGTGTGCAGGCGACACATATCTACATTAGATAAACATAAAAACTTCCTACAATGTAAGACGCTGCAGAAGCTCTAAGACAAGGTCAAACCCATTTTAAAAGAAAGAAAAAACCTCTCATCTTATGTTTTTAAAACCATGGACTTGTTCCACCTATCAAAAATATTTTTATTGTGAAATAAACAGGAGAAAGAAGCATAAAGTATGACTAAGCAAAAAATATTGTTAGAGGATTAGGTAATGTCCTTGATATTAGTATTACTAAAAATGTTCACTCTGATGTTAAGTCGCTGAACTGAGCATACATCTGGGCCTGATCCCAGGCTTTGTAAACTAGCAGCAATGTTCCAGTGCTATGCTCATGATCTCCCTATTGCCCTCTAGTTACTACATAACATAGTGTCTTATTTTTCCCATTAGCACAAAGTTCAGCCTGCATCCCTGCCTGCTCATGATTTCAATTACAATGTCTAAAGCCTTGTTTCTTTCCTTCTAGTTCTCTTTGATGTGGGTCAGCCCATTTTTTTTATCTATCTATCTCCTGCTGGTCCCTTCAGTCCAAGTAACTTAATCTGTGACTGAGACTGCTCTACTCTGTGCACTGCTATCAGGCCCTTCCCT
>NW_006433879.1:1012674-1026264 GCF_000325575.1 Pteropus alecto | reverse complement strand
TGTCAAAATCCCACTCAGCCTTCAAGGACAGCTTAAATTTAGTCTTCTCTAGAAAGTTTTGCCAGGACCTCAACCAGGAGGACTCTCCTCTAAACTCTGGTTTCCAGGCACATTCCATACCTTCCTTTATGGTCATCTTGTGCACATGTCATCCTTCCCTAAGAGACTGAGAGCACCTCAAGAGCAATGGCAGTTCCTCAGCACCTTACACTGTTCCTGGCACCTGGACATTCAACAGTTGTGAGGGTTACTGAAGTATGAGTGGTTTGCAAGTTCTCCAACTAACTGTGTGATTTGCTCTCATAAATTTGTCATGGCCAAAAGGACACACTTTAATATTTTTATAAAGAGAAAAGAGAAAAAGAAAAGAAGGAAAGAGGAGGAAAGAGAGGGAAGGGAGGGATGAGAGGAGAGGCTTTGGAGAAGCAGGTATGTTGAATGGTGGTTCCTGGAATCCTGGAAACATTGAGGGAACAGTTTCTTAAATGGATTAAAAATAAGCCTTCCCTACAAAGTAAAATATCCTACAAAATACTTTGAAAACCAAATTCTACTGTGAACTTGTATATAGTTAGGCAAAATGGTGTGTTGCTCAAAATTCCTATTTATTCAGAAACACTTCCTACTGATCCCATGAAGGGTGAAAGCTGAGTGTCTGGGGTAAGAGGGAGTTTGAGCTTGGGAGTGATGGTCCTGCATGGACATGAAGATGGGCTGTACAGGGTTTGGTGAGAGGAGAAACAGAAGGGGAAAACAAATAAGATGAAGTGAGGTTGATCGAAAAAATAAAATACCAAGAAATAAATTTAACCAAGGAGATAAAAGACTCATACTCAAAAAATCATAAGACATTGAACAAAGAAATTGAAGAAGATACAACAAATGGAAGCATATATCATGCTCGTGGTTAGGAAGAATTAACATCACTAAAATGTTCATACCACCCAAAGCGATCTACAGATTCAATGCAATCCCTATCAAATACCAATGGCATTTTTCACATAACTAGGACACATAATCCTACAGTGTGTGTATAGAACCACAAAAGACCCTGAATAGCCACAACAATTTTGAGAAAGAACAAAGTTCAATGTATCACACTACCTAATATCAAACAATAGAACAAGACTATAGTAATCAACACAGCATGGTACTGGCATAAAAACAGACACATAGGTCAATGAAACAGAATAAAGAGTCAAGAAGTGAATCCACACCTATGTGGTCATTTAATCTATGACAAAGGAGCGAAGAATATACAATGGAGTAAAGACAGTCTCTTCAATAAATGACGTTGGGACAACTGGATAGATACAACCAAAAAAATAAAACTAGATTCCTTTTTTACACCATATAGAAAAATAAACTCAAAATAGATTAAAGACTTAAACGTAAGACTCCAAACCATAAAACTAGGAGAAAATCTAGGCAGTAAATTTTTTGACATCACTCTTAGTAATATTTTTTTTAATCTGTCTCCTCAGGTAAGGGAAACAAAAGAAAAAAAATAAACAAAAATCTACTGTGTTCCTGTATACTAACAATAAACTTTCAGGGGAAAAAATGAAAAAAAAAATTCCTTTTGCAATTATAACAAAAAGAATAAATTACTTGGGAATAAACAATAAAAGATGTGAAGGACCTATTGACTAAAAACTATAAGACATTATTAAAAGAAATTGAAGAAGACACAAAGAAATGGAAAGATATTCAATGTACATGAATCGGAAGAATCAACATAGTTAAAATGGTTATATTACCCAAAGAAATATACAGAATTAATGCAAAATCCATCAAAATCCCATTGGCATTTTTTAACGAAGTAGAACAAAAAAAACTCAAATTTATATTGAACCATTAAAGACCCCTGAATAATTAAAGCAATCCTGAAAAAATAAGAACAAAGCTGGAGGTATTATGCTCTCTGCTTCAAATGCTACTACAAAGCTACAATAATAATAATAAATAAATAAACAGTATGATATTGGAGAAAAGCAGACTCTCAGACCATTGGAACAGAATTGAGATCCCAGAAATAAACCTATATATATATACACAAATAATTTTTGACAAGGAGCCAAAATATACAATGGAGAAAAGAAATCCTCTTCAATAAATAGTGCTGGGAAAATTGGAAAACCACATGCAAAAGAATGAAACTAGACTGCTATCTATCACCATACACCAAAATTAACTCAAAATGAATCAAAGATCAAATATAACACCTGAAACAATAAATTTCATAGAAGAAAATGTAGGTGCTAAACTCATGAACCTTGGACAAAGAGAGGATTTTATGAATTTGACCTCAAAGGCAATGGAAGTAAAAGCAAAAATAAGTAAATGGAACTACATCAATCTAAAAAGCTCTGTACAGCAGAAGAGACTATCACCAAGACAAAGAGGCAACCATCTGAATGGGAGAAAATATTTGCAAACAACATCTTCAATAAGGGCTTAATATCCAAAATACATAAAGAACTCATACAACTCAACAATAGGAAAAAAAATCCAATTAAAAAATGGGCAGAGGACCTAAACAGATACTTCTCCCAAGAAGACATACAAATGGCCAACAGGCATATGAAACATTGATCAACTTCTCTGGCTACTCAGGAAATGCACATCAAAACCACAATGAGATACCACCTCACACCTGTTAGAATGGCTATTATCGACAGGACAAGTAATAACAAGTGTTGGAGAAGTTTTAGGGAAAACTTCTGATGGGAATGCAAATTGGTACAACCACTATGGAAAATTCTATGGAGGTTTCTTTAAAAATTACGAATAATATTACCATATGACACAGCAATCCTTCTTCTAGGTATCGATCCGAAAAACTTGAAAACATTTATTAAAGGTGTATGCACCCTGATGTTTATTGCAACATTATTCACAGTGGCCAAGACAAGAAAGCAACTGAAGTGTCCTATGACAGACGATTAGATAAAGAAGCTGTGGCACATATATACAATGGAATATTACTCAGCCATAAGAAGAGATGAAATACTGCCATTTATAACAACACGGGTGGATCTTGAGATTATCATACTGAGCAAAATAAGTTAGACAGAAAAAGTTGAGAATTACATGATTTCACTCACATACAGGATATAAAACCGAAAGCAACAAACAAACAATACAAACAAACAAAAACTCATAGACACAGACAACAGTTTAGTGGTTACCAGAGGGAAAGTGTGGAGAGGTGGAGATAGATAAGGGTAAAGGAAGTCATATATATGGTGACGTAAGATTTGACTTCAGGTGGTGCACACACAATGCAATATACAGATAATGTATTATTAAATTTTACACTTGAATCCTTTATACTTTTATTAACCAACATCACCTCAATAAACTTAAGTTTAAAAAAATAAACAAATGAGACTACATCATACTAAAATTTTTTACACAGTGAAGGACTCCATCAGCAAAGAAAAAAAAAAAATGATAACCTACCAACTGGGAGAAGATATATTAGCCAATGATACACCTAACAAGGGGTTAATATCCAAAATTTACAAAGAACTCATATATCTCAACACCAAAAAAGAAAAACAAACAATCCGGTGACATCAGAAGCATGGTAGCATAAGGGATCTTCTCGGATTGCTTCCCTTGAAATAACAACAAGAGGAACATCTACAACTCAACAAATAACACCCAACTTGCACACATGCACATCTGAGGGATCTGCACATCAGAGCATCAGAAGGTCAGAATTGCGCAAGTCTGGGAGGTAGATTGGGAGAAACAAAGGAGCTGCCATATGCAGCCTGAGCTCCTTGCAGAAGGAGAGGGAGAGGAGATTTCATGGCCGGTTCCCTGAACAGTGCTGCCTTAGTGATCAGTGTGTTCCGTGCACTGGAAGCCCAGGATCAGGTCAGAGAGTGGAGCTGGGACTGAGTGAGGAAGAGTGACAGCTATGTCTTAGTATCCACTATTGCCAAGTGGGAGGCTGAGACACAGAGCCTGGTTGTTCCCCCTCCTATGAAGCCAGAGTGCACCCTCCCACCACTGCATATACTCTCAAAGCTAGAACCTCCGAACGCCAGGGGAATTTTTGCATCCAGTTCTGAAACATACATTACAGCCGATACCAGAGACAAGTCCAGTGATATCGAAGCAGAACAGCTGAAACTTGGGAGACAGCACCACAAGAAGGAGAGCAGCCACACACACCACAGTCCTCTATCCCACCCAGTCAGTCTGAATCTAAAGGAAGCAGCAGAACATTGCATCTGACCTTTGGGACTGTAACAAAGCCTCTTCGGAGGCCCAGATCCCCATTGTCCTTTATATCTTTTGATGGGGCAGGGCCCTGGGACTGAGCCCACCTGATTGCAGAGAAAGTATACTTCCTACCAAAGAGAAGGAAGTATTTCTTGCCTCAAAGCAGAGATTCAAGAGGCGTGAACGCCACCTACTGGAAATCAAAAGAAAAACTGTTTCCTCTAAAGAGAGATTACTACATAATAAATTTTCTTTCCGAAAAAAAAAAAAAACTAGAGTACTGGGATAATAGAAGCTTTGTTCATCCCTCTTGCAACCAAATCAAAGTTGTGACAGAAATACAGAGCAAACAGCAAGCAAAGTTGCCTGGTATCTACATGAACAGAAGCACTACAACTAGGGAGAGAAATAATTAATCAATAGTAGAAGATAGAAGGGGACAAAGATACGAGGCTGCCCAGTCCCTAGTGGTGGAGTGGGACAGAGGCTACCCTCCCTGCAGTCAACAGCTATGAGAGTTCCTCTTAAAGGGGCTGTATCGGACCTGCTCGCTCTGGGCACCAGCTCCAGGTTGACTGCAAGGTGGGGCACCAGGGACACTGACGGGAGGACACTGACGGGAGGACACTCTCCTGGACAGAAGTGCTGACAGCTTCCACTGTTCTTCTGTTGAGCCCTCCCTCATCCCAGTGTACAGAAGCAGTATGGCCATAGCTGAGACATCAAACTGGATAACAGAAGTTGCTCTGCCCAGATAATTCCTTGAAACTCCTCCTCCCTCAAATCGTGGCACCACAAAAACCACATCCAACTGTGTCCTGGGCAAGTCCAGTGCTCCTTTCTGAGCAGCGCCAAGACTCGCACTGGTGGCATTTGGCCCTGTTTTCTGGCATGGCCTCTTAAGAAAACCAGAAGTACAGAATCTGTGGATTGCCTGCTGAATTTTAACAGGTGATCCCAGAGGGTCAAAGGCTGGGGTTAAACTTGGCCTGCAGCTGAACCCCTCTCAGGACTGTGCTCTTGGACACCTACTACAGAAAGCCACACTAAGAACAGGAGATGCAGGAGCTTTGCTTAGTACATAGAAATAGACAAAGAAAAGCACCTAAATGGGAAGACAAAGAAGCAAAAACTATATGAGAAAACAGAACAGAGATCTAGGAATAATGGAGTCAAGCAATCTAATAGATGCAGAGTTCAAAACACTGGTTGTAAAGATGCTCGATGAACTTTGGAGAAGTGTAGATGTACACTGTGAACTTTAACAAAGAGATAAAAACATAAAAATGGAAAGGGAAATTATAAAAGAGAACCAATCAGAAATGAAGAACACATTATCTCAGATGAAGAATATATTAAAAGGAATAAACAGAGTGGATAAAGAAGAGTATCGAACCATTGATATAGAGGAAGGCGAAGCCAAGGACACTCAATCAGAATAGCAAGAAAAAAGAAGCCAAGACTATAATGATAATTTAAGGAGCCTATGGGACACTATTAAATGTAAACATATCTGTGCCATGGGGGTATCTGAAGGAAAACAAGAAGTTGAAGAGCTATTTGAAGAAATAATGATGGAAGACTTCTCTAACCTGGTGAAGGAAATAGACATACAACCTCAGAAAGCTCAAGGAATCTCAAAAAAGATGAACCCAAAGAGGCTCACACCAAGACACATTATAATTAAAATGTCAAAGGTTAAAGACAACAAGAGAATCTTAAAAGCAGCAAGAGAAAAGCAGTTAGTTACTACAAAGAAGCACCCATAAGACTGGCGGCTGATTTCTCAAAAGAAACTATGAAGGACAGAAGGGCTTGATGAAAACCCAGGATCTACAACCAAGAATACTTTATCCAGCAAAGCTATCATTTAGAGTTGAAGGACAGATAAAGAGCTTCCCAGACAAAAATAAGCTAAAAAAATTTCATAAAAATCAAGCCAGTATTACAGAAAATATTGGAGGGACTTCTTTAAGGAGAAAAAAAAATGTATCAAAAACAAGAATAAAGAATGGTAATAATTACATTCCTATCAACAAGTACCTCAAATGGAAAAGAATTAAATGCTCCAACCAAAAAATAGGGTAGCTGAATGGATAAGAAAACAAGACCCCTATATATACTGCCTACAAGAGACTCACCTGAGATTAACAGACACCCACAGACTAAAAGGAAGGGGTCGGAAAAAGATATTGCGCTCATGGACCTAGAGGGTATTACATTGAATGAAATAAGTCAGACAGAGAAGGACAAATATCCTATAATTTCACGTACATGTGTAATCTGAAGAACAAAATCAACAACAACAACAGAAATAAACTCATAGATACAGAGAATATTTTGAGGCTACTAGATAAGAGTGGGGTGAGGAGACAAAGAAAAAGGGAAAAGGGATTAAGAAGTACAAATGGATAGTTAGAAAATAGGGAGATACAAAGTGCATCATAAGGGAAATAGTTAATAATGTAATAAACATGTAAGGGGGATGAAGGGTACTAGATTTAGTGGAGTGATCACTTCGTGAGTTATATAGAACTCTAATCACTATGCTGTAAAACTGAAATAAAGATATTAATGTATGCCAAGTATAATTGAAAAAAAGTTCATTGAACTGTACAATGTAAATATGAACGACTTATTGGCTATTATATTTCAATAAAGCCGGTGCAGGGGGAAGATGAGAGATGTCAAATCCTCTTTAATATAGTTTAAAAAAAAAAAGGCAGAATACACTTCCATTAATGCCAGGAGGAGAAATAGTCCATCAAACACCATGAACAACCAAGGGTGACAGGGCAGCTCAGAAAGAAAGTAAAAAATCTCCCGAGAATAAGCTCAAAGACATAGAAATATGCAATTTAAATGACAAAGAATTCAAGATTGCACTTCTGAAAAACTCAACAGGATGCAAAAAAATTCTGACTGAAAATTCCAAGAAATTAGAAACAAAATAAATAAAATGACTACATTAGTAAAGAAACTGAAACCCTATTAAATAACCAAATAGAAATTCTGGTGATTAAAAGTGCATTAAAAGAGATGAAGATTAAAATAGCAAGCTTAGGAAATAGAGCTGACCAGATGGAGGAAAGAATTCACGATATCAATGCCAGAAATCTGGAAATGACACAGAAGGAAGAAGAGAGAGACTTGACAATAAAAAAAAAAAATTAAAGAACTCTTCAAAAATTATCTGACACCATCAGAAAAGCACCATGAGAATAATGGGTATACTAGAAGGAGAACAGAGAGAAAAAGGATAGAGATCATATTCAAACAAATAGTCAATGAGAATTTCCCAAGTCTATGGAAAGAGCAGGATTTTCGAATTCATAGCAAACAGAACATCCAATTATCTCAACCCAAAAAAGGCCTTCTCCAAGATACATTTTATTAAAATTGTCAAAAATTAATGACAAAAAAAAGAATTCTCAAGGCAGCCAAGGAAAAGATGACAGTAAGTTATAAAGGAATACCCATTAGACTATCATCGGACTTCTCAGTACAAACCTTACAAGCTAGGAAGAAGTGGAACCAAATATTCAACTATTGAAAAATAGACGTTATCATCCAAGAATAATATATCTAGCAAAGTTATCCTTTAATATGAAGGAGAAATAAATACCTTTCTAAATATACAAAAGCTGGGGGAATTCACCACAACCTGCATTTCAGGAAATACTGAGGGGTTCATTCTATCTGAAATAAAAGGACAAAAAATACATAACTATTAGTAAAATAGCTAGCAGGCAGACAGAAGCAGGAAATGGCAACTCTTATTAAAACAAGGTGTTATAATAGCAAGCTTAGGAAATAGAGCTGACCAGATGGAGGAAAGAATTCACTATATCAATGCCAGAAATCTGGAAATGACACAGAAGGAAGAAGAGAGAGACTTGACAATAAAAAAAAAAATTAAAGAACTCTTCAAAAACTATCTAACACCATCAGAAAAGCAACATTAGAATAATGGGTATACTAGAAGGAGAACAGAGGGAAAAAGAATAGAGATCATATTCAAACAAATAGTTTTAAACTTAGATATTACATAGTGGTTAAAGGTAAAACAAAAACCACTCTAAATAGAGAAGAAGGTAACAGTAACTGCAACTCAGAAATTAATGTTCAGCATACATACCAATAATTTGAGACAACAAAAAAAAAGAAAAGGAAAAGTACAGATCCAAATCCACAAAGAGGAACAGATATAAACACACGCACAAGAATAAAATAGACTACTGTGTAACTTTTCTATACATAAACTTAATGGTAATCACACTCCATATCCAGAACTGAAACACATAGCATAAAACATGCAGGCACAGAGGGAAAATCCACAGAAAAACACCAAATTAAAAAATAAAAAAATAAAACAGAAAGAAACACAAGGACAAAGAAACAATGAAGACACCAAACTAACAGAAAACAAAAGATTAAATGGTTATAGGAAAAACTCATATCTCCAGAATCACCCTAAATGTAAAATACTGAACTGACCAATAAAAAGGCATAGAGTAAAATATTGAACTGACCAATAAAAAAGCACAGATTAGATCAAAAAACAAAACCCAACCATATGCTGCCTCCAGAAGACACATCTCAGCTGCAAGAACAAAGTGAAAGGGTGGAAAATATTTCAAACAAATGACATTCAGAGAAAAGCGAGAGTGGCGGTACTAATATCAGCAAAATAGACTTCAAAATAAAAAAGGTAAAGAAAGATACTGAGAGACAATTCATAATGATAAAGAGAATCATGCACCAAGAAGACATAACACTTATTGATATCTATGCTCTCAATAAGGGAGCCCTGAAATATGTAAAGCAATTACTAAAAGAACTAAAGGGAGAAACAGACCAAAATGCTACCGTAGTAGGCGACCTAAATACTCCACTGTCGGATATGGACAGATCATCCAAGCAGAAAATTAATAAGAAAAAAAAATCCTTAAATGACACATTAGACCAAATAGACATAATTGACATTTACAGAGCCTTTCCCAAAACAGCTGCTCTAGTGCAAATGGAACATACTCAAATATTGACCACATACTGGGACACAGAGATAGTCTCAACAAATACAAGAGGGTTGAAATTATACCAACCATATTCTCTGATCATAGTGATTTGAAACTAGAGATCAACTATAAAAGAAAGCAGGAAGCTGGTGGGATTGCAAATTGGTACAGCCACTATGGACAACAGTATGGAGGTTCCTCAAAAAACTAAGAATTGATTTATCACATGATCAAGCAATCCCTCTACATGGTATTTATTCCAAAGACTTGAAAACCCATATCTGAAAAGATATTTGCACACCGATGTTCACAGTGGCCAGGACATGGAAGCAACTGAAGTGTCCTACAATAGATGATTGGCTAAAGAAGCTGTGGTACATATATACAATGGAATATTATTCAGCCATAAGAAGAAATGCGACAACATGGATGGACCTCGAGAAATCATGCTACGCAAAATAAGCCAGACAGAAAAAGTTGAAAATCACATGATATCACTTATATGTGGGATATAAACCTAAAAGCAACAAATGAGCAGGACAAACAAACAGAGACTAATTGACATGGACAATAGACTAGTGGTTACCAGAGGGTGGAGGGAGAGGGGAGAAGGGAGGTAAATGGGGTAAAGGGGATCAACCACATACTGGTACATGGAGATAGCCTCAACAAATATAAGAGGGTTGAAATCATACCAACTGTATTCTCTGATCATAATGCTTTGCAACTAGCAATCAACTGCAAAAAAAAGCAGAAAGAACCACAAATACATGGAGATTAAACAACATGCTAATGACGAATGATTGGGTCAGAGAAGAAATAAAAAGAGAGATCAGATCACTTTGCAGAAACAAGGCAGAGTGAGAGACGCCCCCAGATCTCTCCCCTTGAAACAACAATAAGCTGAAATTCAACAAAAAACATCCAAACTGTACACCAGCATGTCTAAGCATCTAAAATTCAACAAAAAACATCCAAACTGTACACCAGCATGTCTGAGCATGGGATCTGCACATGAGAGCTACCACAGGTCAGAACCCTGAGTGCCGGGCAAATAAAGAAGCTGCCTTTTCTAGCCTCTGGAGCTCCCTGTAGGAGGAGGGAGAGGGATGAAGGTATAGTGACTTCCCTGAACACCCCTGCCTGGGACTGCTGTGAACTCCCCACAGCGGAGGCAGGGCCAAGACATCAGGGCAGAACAGAGAAGCAGGATGGGACCACAGAGATATAACAGTTGATTTTTACCAGCCCCGATTGCAAAACCGAAGCTGAGCCACAACCTCTAACTCCAAACCTAGAGGACTCCACCCCCACACCCGCCGAGACTGATCAATGCGAACCCCAAGGGAATCTGAGCAAATGCTGCCAAGATTGTCATTGACACTGACAGGGACTAAAACTGGAGGTAACAAATATGATTAAATATCTACAAGAAAAATTTTTTTAAAGGCAATTTTAAGGCTTTATATACAACAGGGAATCCAAGAGGCTTAGACGCCACCTACTGGAAACCAAAAGAAAATCACCTTCTTTGCAACAGGCTAAAGAGAGACCTTTATATAATAAACTTTCTTTTTGTACAAACAGCGGAAGCGAAGAAATAGTCCATTAATCACCATGAACAACTAAGGTGACAAGGCATCTCAGAAAGAAAGAGAAAAATCTCCAGAAAATGAGCTTACAGACAGAGAAATATGCGACTTAAGTGACAGAGAATTCAGGAAGGTACTTCTGAAAAAACTCAGTGAGTTCCGAAACAAGTCATGTCAACAATTTAAGGAATTATAAAAACAACTATATGAGCAGAGCAAGGAGACTGAAACCCTCAAAAAGGACCTAATAAATATTCTGGAGATAAAAAACACACTACAAGAGTTGAAAAATGAACTAGCAAGCTTGAGAAACAGAGTCGACCAAATGGAGAAATGGAACAGTGATATCGAAGACAGAAATCTAGAAATAAATCAGAAGGAGGAAGAGAGAACTGAAGAATGAAAAATAATGAAACAGAAATACAAGAACTAGCTGATAACATCAGGAGAGGAAACATAAGAATGGGCATTATCAAAGATGAAGAAAAGGAGCAGGGACTAGAAAGCATTTTCAGACAAATAGCGAATGAGAATTTCCCAAATCTAAGGAATGAGCTGGAGCTTGGAATTCAAGAAGTGAAAAGAACACCCAATTATCTCAACCCAAAAAGGCCTTCACCAAGACACATTGTATTAAATTATCAAAAATCAACAACAAAGGTAGAATTCTCAAGGCAGCCAAGGAAAAGAAAATGAAAACATATAAAAGAAAACCCATTAGATTACCCATGGACTTCTCAGCACAGACCTTACAAGCCAAAAAGGAATGGAATCAAATATTTAAACTATTAAGTGAAAGGAACTACCAGCCTAGAATAATGTATCCAGCTAAGCTCTCCTTTAGATATGAAGGAGAAATTAAGAACTTTCCAGACATACAAAAATTGAGGGAGTTCTCCACTACGAGGCCTGCACTACAGGAAATTCTGAAAGGAGTCAGCGCACCTAAAACAAAATAACAACAACAAAAATACATAATTAGGAGTAAAGTGACTATCAGGCAGATAGAAGCAGAAGAGTACAACCCTTACTAAGAACAGGGCATCATAAGCTTAAACAATAAGAAGAGATTTGCTATAGCAAGATAGTATGAACATTCAGCATATATAGAAACAAATTGAGATAACAATGACTGAAAAGGGGAGGATTCAAAGACCCAAATTCACAGAATGGAATGGAGATAAGGCACAAGCAGAAGAAAATGGACGACTATATATACATAACTATCCTTTACATATTCATAATGGTATCCACACACCAAAGATTCAGAACTGAAGTATGTAACATAAAACAAGAAGAACCAGAGGGAATACCCACAAGGGCCAACCAAAGTAAAGAAAACAGAAACACAGGGACAAGGAAGCAATGGAAACACCGAGCTACCAAAAGCAAAGATAAAATGGCTATAAAAAGACCTCGTAGTTCAATAATCACCCTAAATGTAATTGGACTTTACTCACCAATAAGAAGGCAGAGTTACAAACTGAATCAAAGCACAAAACCCAACCATATGCTGCCTCCAGGAGACACAGCTCAACTCCAAAGACAAATATAGACTCAAAGTGAAAAGGTAGAAAATGATATTTCAAGCAAATGGCATTCAGAGAGAAGTGGGATTAGCAGTACTAAAATCAGATAAAATAGCCTTCAAAATAAAAAAGGTAAAGAAAGATACTCAGGGTCACTTCATAATAATAAAGGGAATCATGCACCAAAAAGACATAACACTTATCAATATCTATGCTCCCAATCAGGGATCCCCGAAATATGTAAAGCAATTACTAACAGAACTAAAGGGAGAAACGGACCAAAATATTATCTTAGTAGGGGACCTTAATACCCAACTATTGGAATATGGACAGATCATCCAAGCAGAAAATCAATAAGTAAATAACATCCTTAAATGACACATTAGTCCAGCTGGACATAATTGACATATACAGAGCCTTCTATCCCTAAAAAGCTGCTTATACTTCTCTAGTGCACATGCAACATTCTCAAGAATAGACCACATACTGAGACATAGAGAAAGCCTTAACCAATATAAAAGGATTGAAATCATACCAATATATTCTCTGAACATAATGTTCTGAAACTAGAGATCAACTGCAAAAAGAAAGCAGGAAGAACCACAAATACATGGAGATTAAACAACATGCTACTGAAGAATAATGGGGTCAGAGAAGAAATAGAAAGAGAGATCAAGGGATACATAGAAACGAATGATAATGATAGTACAACATATCAAAACTTTTGGGACGTGGCAAAAGTGGTCATAAAAGGAAAGTTCATATCATTACAGGCCTACCTCCAAAAACAAGAATGAGCCCAAATGAGCAACTTAATGCTTCATCTTAAAAAATGAGAAAAAGAAAAACGAAGCCTAAACTCAGCAGAAGGAAAGAAATAATCAAAATTAGAGCAAAATTAAATGAAATTGAAATTAAAAAATAAAAAAAATAAATGCAACAAAAGAGCTGGGTCTTTGAGGAGGTTAATAAAATTGACAAACCCCTGGCTAGATTCACTAAAGAAAAAAGAGAAAGGACACCAATAAACAAAATCAGAGATAAAGAGGAGAAATTACCACAGACATCACAGAAATACAAAAGACCATACAAGAATACTACAAAAAATATATATAACACCAACTTTAACAACCTAGAAGAAATAAACAAGTATTTAGAGAGATACAACCTTCTTAGACTGAATCAGGAAGAACTGAAAAATCTACATAGACC
>NW_006433879.1:1006714-1011830 GCF_000325575.1 Pteropus alecto | reverse complement strand
GAAAAGCCTTCCCTCTAAGATCAGGAACAAGGCAAGGCTGTCCACTATCACCACTGTTATTCAATATAACATTGGAGGTCCTAGTAAGTACAATCAGACAAGAGAAAGATATAAAAGGCATCCACATAGGAAATGAAGAAGTCAAACTGTTACTATTTGTGGATGACATGATTCTCTATATAGAACCCTAAAGACTCCACAAGAACCCTACTAGAAACAATAAGCAAATACAGCAAAGTCTCTAGATACAAAATTAATGTTCAAAAATTCATAGTGTTCCTATACTCTAATGACGAAGTGTCAGAAAAAGAAGTGAAAAAATAATTCTTTTTGCAATTGCAACAAAAAATAAAATAAAATATCTAGGAATAAATCTAATGAAACATGTGAAGGACCTATATAATGAAAACTATAAGATTCTATTAAAAGAAATCAAAGAAGATACAAAGAACTGGAAAGATATTCCATATTCTTGGATTAAAAGAATCAACATAGTTAAAATGACCATATTACCTAAAGCATTATACAGATTTAATGAAACCTCCATCAAAGTCCCATCAGCGTTTTTTAAAGAAATACAACAAAAGATCATCAGATTTGTATGGAAGCACAAAAGACCCCAAATTGCCAAAGCCATCCTGAGAAAAAAGAACAAGGCTGGAGGCATCATTCTGCCTGACTTCAAATTATACTAGAAAGCAACAGTAAGCAAAACAGTATAGTATTGGCAGAAAAACAGACACACGGACCAGTGGAACAGAATTGAGAGTCCAGAAGTAATCCCATGTTTACATGAGCAAATAATTTTCGACAAAAAAAAAAAAGGCCCAAAACATACAGTGGAGAAATGCAAGCCTTTTCAATAAATGGTGCTGAGAAAACTGGAAAGCCACCTGCAAAAGAATGAAACTAGACTGTTGTCTATCACCACACACCAAAATTAACTCCAAATGGAGTAAGGACCTGAATATAAGACCTGAAACAATAAATTGCATAGAAGAAAACATAAGAACTAAACTCAAGGACCTTGGACTTCAAGAGGATTTTATGAATTTGACCTCAAAGGCAAGGGAAGTAAAAGCAAAAATAAATTAATGAGACTACATCAAACTAAAAAGATTCTGCACAGCAAAAGAAACTGCCAACAGGCAAAGAGGCAACCATCTGGATGTGAGAATATATTTGCAACAATGCCTCTCATAAGGATCTAATGTTTAAAATATACAAAGAACTCATATAACAGAACAACAATAACAAAAATTCAAACCTATTAAAAAATGAACAGAGTACCTGAACAGACACTTCTCCCACCAAAACATGGCCAGCAGACATATGAGAAGATGCTCAACTTCACTAGTTATTCAGGAAATGCAAATCAAAACCACAATGCGATACCATCTCACACCTGTTAGAATTACTATTATCAACAGGACAAGCAGTAACAAGTGTTAGAGAGATGGTTGGCAAAAAAGGAACCTTCATACACTGCTTTTAGAATTACAATTAATATAACCACTATGAAAAACAGTATGGAGTTTTCTCAAAAACTAAGAATTGAATTACCGTATGATCCAGGCATACCTCTTCTGGGTTATCTACCCAAAAAACCTGAAAACATTTATCCACAAAGATATATGCACCCCAATGTTCATAGCCACATTATTCACAGTGGCCAGGACGTGGAAGCAACCAAAGTGTCCTACGATAGATGATTGACTAAAGAAGCTATGGTACATATACATAACGGAATATTACTCAGCATAAGAAGAGATGGAATACTGCCACTTGTGACAACATGGATGGATCTTGAGATTATCATGTTAAGCATAATAAGTCAGGCAGAAAAGTTGAAAACCACATGATATCACTCATATGTGGCATATAAAACTGAAAACAACAAACATGACAAATGGAGATTCATGTACACAGACAGTGGATTAGTGGTTACCAGACGAAAGCAGGGGAGGAGGAAGGTATATACAAGTAAAAGGGGTCAAATATTTGGTGACAGAAGGAAATATAATTCTGGGTGGTGAACACACAATGCAATATATATACAGTTTACTGTTGAATGATACACTGGAAACTTATTTGATTTTGTTAATCAATGTCACCCCAATAATTTTTAGTTAAAAAATTCCAATTAAAAAGTGAGCAAAGGACCTGAATGGACATTTCTCCAAAGAAGACATACAGATGGCCAATAGACATATGTAAAGATGTCAACATCATTAATCATCAGGAAAATGCAAATTAAAACCACAATGAAATATCACCTCACATCTATCACCAATAAATCAACAAGTGATGGCATGGATGTGGAGAAAAACGACCCTCATGTACTGTTGATGGGGCTGCAAATTGTTGCAGCCACTATGGAAAACAGTATGGAGTTTCCTCAAAAAATTAAAAATAAAACTACCTTATGACTCTGCAATTCCACTTCTGGGTATTTATCCAAAGAAAGCCAAGCACTAATTCAAAAATATATATTCATCCCTATGTTCATTGAAGCATTATTTACAATAGTCAAGATATGGAAACAACCTAAGTGTCCAACAATAGACGACTGGATAAAGAAGATATGGTACATATATACAACGAAATATTATTCAGCCATAAAAAAGAAATGAAATCTTACCATTTGCAGCAACACGAATGGGCATAGAGGGTATTGAGGTAAGTGAAATAAGTCAGACAGAAAGACAAATACCATATGATCTCATTTATATGTGGAATCTAAAGAACAAAATAAATGAACAAACAAAACAGAAACAGACTCGTAAATACAGAGAACAATCTGCTGGTTGCCAGATTTTTTTTTGGGGGGGGGGGAGGACTGGGTGAAAAATGTGAAGAGATTAAGAAGTACAAATTGATAGTTACAAAATAGTTACAGGGATGTAAAGTACAGCATCAAGAATGTAGTCAATATTTTAACAACTAAGTATGGTGTCAGGTGGGTACTAGATTAATCAGGGGGATCATTTCATAAGTTATATAAATGTCTGACCACTATACTATGCAGCTGAAACTAACATAATATTAAATGTCAACTGTAATTGACAATTAAAAATTAATGAAATAAAATCAATAAAATGTGAAAAGTTAGCCTTAAAAAATAGAAAAAAAGATGGGGTAAGGTTGGGGTGCAGCCATATCAGGTTGTGGTTCCACATCCTCAGTAAAAGGCAGAGAAATAACAAGGTGTTTGCTATATGTGGACCTGCAGAGACCAGTGTGGCCTAGGCTTCTCTGCCCATGTCCATGACAGAGCAGAAAAGCTGTTGCAGAGGCAAGGCTGTGGCACTGCAGGGCTCACAGATACAGGTCTCACAGATGTGGCAGGGATCCTTATCACAGTCTGAGGAGTTGGATTTTGGGCCAATTACATCAATGTATTAACATTTTCAAGAGGCAGTAAGGGTCTCAGCTTTCATTCATTTACACACACATACACACACACACACACACACACACACAAAGAGGCTTAGCATATGCCTGGGACCAAGCACGTGCACTATGTGTTTATTTGGATCAAATTGAGTTGAGTTGAAATGACAAGTGTCAGTTTGGAGCAGGGTGCTGCCATCAGAGCCTAGCAAAACCACACATTCTGATTCTTCCCAAAATTTACATATCATCAATGTGATCCAGAGGCCAGGGGTCTGTAGGGCCACTGTCCTAAGTGGAGACCCCTGGAGGACCTGAGTCTTGGTAGACTAGGATTCTCCAGGTGCTCCGCTAGGTATATTCTCTCTTGTGCAGGCTGCTGAACATGTACGCACAGAGAGGGCTCCACGCCTGTCAGTTTGGACCTTGTGAAGCCATTTGGAGGATGATTTAAAAGAGGAGGGAAGGGTGACAAGTAGAAATGTAGAAAATGTACAATGTAGAAAATGTAGTCTTGTTTACTTTAAAGATGGAGAGGACAGCTTGCCAATAAAACACAGCTCTCCATTTCCCTCTAGAATTCTATATGAAAAATAATCTGCTGTGAACTCCCAGCACCTCTCTCACAAGGTCTTCCAAAAGGTTTAAAAATAATAATAATAAAGTATGCTCAAGAAGAACAGAAGGCATTCCAGCAGGATAGCTGGGTCAAATTGCCTTCTGCCTGGCTCGGGGGAAAGGGATGGTGAGCAGGAAGAGCAGCAATTGGCAACTTCACAAATTAAGCACAATGAGGACAAAATTAGTAAATGTAGTAAAGGAATGTTATTCAGATATACCCACAACCCAGTCTAAATATGAACACTAATTCAGCTCACACATCCATTCTTACATATATACACACAAGTGCCACAGACACACACACATAAATGCAGACCCACAAAAACACATGCAGAAACTTGTATACTATCACATCTCAATACAGGAGACATAGAAAACAGATACTTTTGCACACACAGACATACCACAAAAACAATACATGCCCACATACTTAAAAATAAATAAACCTCTGCTTTTCCATTGATTTCAGTGTTAACTTCAGGTGCTACAGCCTTGCAGGCCTCTGTGGTAGCATAAAGCAGGGGGAGGATCAGGATCTCAACAAAATCTCATGGAGATTTTTCTGGACAAAAGAGTCTTTTACATAATTCTCTAGCCTGACATGTTGAAATAATGCCAAGAGAGCTGGTGAGCACCATCAAAAATGAGGCCTGGTAGACTTGCCCCTCTCCTTCCCACTCAGCACTGAAGGATGCTGGGTTTCAATAGTACAGAACACTATCTCAGGATTTCCGAGGAGAGGCACACCCTGATCTTTTCCTTGAGAAGCACCTGTCATGAAGATATCCAGAGTGAGCCTGCTGTGGTACAACCCTGCTCAGATGGAGAAAGGAGATGTTGCCTGGTAACTTCCAATGACCCACTCCCTCCAATTTTAAAGTCAATAATTGTACAAAATGGTCACTTTAAAAATTTAACATCGTGATTTTTAGAAATAAACACATTTTGTAGGATGTAGCTAGTATGGTATGTATTTGTTGTCTCTCTCTCTACCCCACAGCCCTACTCTCTTCCTGAAAAGGACCCTTACATTCTGGGTGAGCACCAGCCTGGCCAATCAGGGTCTTGCCCTGAAGGTTTGTGTTGGGACTGGGTAAGGGAC
>NW_006433879.1:988550-1006686 GCF_000325575.1 Pteropus alecto | reverse complement strand
TAGCTTTGCTAACATGGATGACCAGATAATGGAAACCTGGTCATCTGTGGCTTTGCTCTCCCTCCAGGGAGGGAAGAAACAGAGAAGAGGCAGAGAAAGAAGTGAACCTGAAGGAGGGAACGAGGCGGTAGACTATGCCGGAGTCTTGAGGGCAGCTAGCTGAAATTGAACACTAATTAACACAGATAAAGTCAAGTCTAAGGCTGACTCTATTCAACTCAGATCTTATTATTACATTTTACATGGACATTAAAACCTCTCAGCAGCAGCTACATGCACTACAGATAAAATCAGGGATTTTTAAGCATTGAAGAAATTCTTCTGACAGGAGAAACCAATGCAATGAAGGCAAAAGGGCAGATACTCAGTGGGGCTGACGCCTGGGAGCCCTGAGATAGAATACAATGTGCTTCTTCTGAAGAAGTGTGACAGTCCCTTCAGAGATTGGCTGGTCACATCAGGCAGGTCACACTGTAGCCACCAAGCCTGCAGAGATGGAGAATCCAGGGCCCTGCACAGGCAGACAAGGGGAGCCTCCCACTTGGCCTGCGGGAGATTTGCGTGGGAACATATCTCTATCTTAGAATATGACACATAATAAGATTCACATTCTAAAAGATGTTTTTTTAACTAAATAATAATAGATTGATGAAATCATGGAAGATATTTGCCCCAAAATGCAGAATGAGCATGAAATTTTTTGAACATCTTTATTTCTAGATGTTTAAATTCAAAATAAATCAAAACATAATTTTCTCAACTAAATGTAATTTTATCAACACAGTAGATTACTTTCCACAAATCAATTATCATTAAACTTTGTAAAAACATTTCCCATTTTATAAATGGAAAAAGCAAATGTGAATAATAATATTTTCTTTTGGAAATATTTGCTGGACTGTAGAAAAGCATGTTGAGATCCTTTCAATTTATCTGGAATAATCTGATGAATCAGAATTAATTTTCTTCAAAACTTTAGAGACAGAGGCTAGACAGTCATTATCTGCACACACACACACACACACACACACACACACTCATATACGCTGACACGGGGAAATTAAAATTAATAAGTGGTAGTACTGCTGGGATTGCTAAAGCACACTCATAGATAATTCTAGAACAGGCCAGGCTGAGGAGGTCAAAACATTTTATAGAGGAAGTGAACTCCACGCTCAGAAGTCTGAATTCTATTTCATAAGCAAGTCAGTGAAAGATGGGAGCCAGACAGTGACACCCTCAGGTATACGTCTTATTGGGGACATTCTAGTGATGATGTGGGAAGTGGACTGAATTAAGTGAGACCAGAGACATCCGAGAGTGTGACTGAAGCTGTTGAGCTGCAAAGGTGAGGACAAAGGACAGGACCAGGGTTTCTCTCAGACTGGCAGAGTGAGTACAAGGAACAGACAAAAACTCTGCCAAGACAATGCCATTTACAGAAATATAGACAAATAAAAAGTCTAGGTATCCCCAAGAAAAGAGTTCTAGAGAGAATAAGAGCTTATTCTCGTGGGAAAGTTCTACTAGCATATAAAAAGATGGAGGGGGGCACTGCAATTCTCCTTTGCTGCCTTCATATTCTCAGCTGAAGAACAATTAAATCCATTAAGCCCAAAGTAAAGAAGAAAGAGATTAAAACAAAGAAAAGGATTAAGCTGCATACATCCAGAATGCACGTGCAAGCTACTCTAGTGTATGTGTGTGGGTTTAGAGAAACTAAAACCTACTCTGGTTTTAACTCTTTTTTCAAATAGCAGACTGGGTGGTTCTTTGGGAGGACCATGCCTTTACTTACAGTAAACTCTTTGCTAGTTTTGTCCTTGCTTCCTGCTAGACCTTCAACCAGTGGAAGTTCTTCATACACACACTTATTGCCATGATGATTTCCCTGGAATTTCATTGTCAGTTAGCAGTGACCATGTCCTCATATTGTGATCCAATTATTTCCTGTGAGGAATAGGTAGTTAAATGAGAGGATAGTTGGGATATTTATTACATCTTTTTTTTTACAATAATCCTCTTAGCAGTGCTTTCTTGCTGTTTAAAATCACTAAGGAAGAGCTATGGGCACCAAAGGTAAACTAGATTATGGTTGAAGGCAGAGGAGCTAATGAGAGAACAGGGAGAAGGGCAAGACTAGAGGACAGAGGAGTGTCGGTCCCAGGTCAGAGTCAGCCAAGCATGGCCCCCTTCCTCCCAGCCCTCTGCTTGTCACCAGATGGCTGACTGTTCTAAAATCTTTGCTCACATTAACCTTCTGCTGGCAAGTAGAATCTTACAGGTTGAAAGCATACTAGAGAAAGAGGAGGGAGTCTTAGAGGGCATGGAGGCAGGAGCAGACTGGGTTCAGGAGAGGAGATCGGGTAAAGAGATTGGCCTGGGAATGTACACAGTGGGCAGGAGACCCAGGAAGGGCCCAGAATTAAAACTGCTCTTTTTTTTTAATTAATTTTTATTTTTCAATTACAATTGGCATTCAATACTATTTTATGTTAGTTTCCTGTGTATAGCATAGTAGTTAGACACTTAAATAATTTACAAAGTGATCTCCCCCACTAAGTCTAGTACCCACCTGACACTGTATATAGTTATTACAATATTATTGACTATATTCCCTATGCTATACTTTACATCCCTGTGACTATTTTGTAACTACTTATTTGTTGATAAGCCTTGACAAGGGCTCTGGAGTTCCTATCACATGTTCTAAATGGCCTAGGACATGCTTTCCTACCACAGCATTATGGTCCATTACAGCTTCGCCATGCACTGTGCACAACACTGCAGAATGGGGCCTTGGCTGCACGAGATTCTCCCACAGAATGAATCAGACTTTTGTTTGTGAGCATCACTTGTTCAGCCTATTCAGGCAAATTTATCACTGGTAGTCCCAGAGGCTCATCGAAACAGCTTCCATTTCAGCCTCGACAGATAATGTTATCGCGTCTGTTAACATCCCAGATCAAAGTCCATGGAGATTGCCTTTAACATATTGAATCTAATTTTTATTTTACTGAATATTTTTTGAGATAAATGCACTTCTCAGAGGAGTATTTTCCTAGAGATTATTTCATTCCATGAATGCTTTCGGATGCTGGAAATAGAAGCCATTGGTGACTTGAACGACTTGGCTCCTGCTGCTTGGAGACTGACTGTCATAACTGACATGTGATAAAGACACAGGGGGCATCAAGCACGGGGAGTGACCAGCAAGTCCAGGAAGGGACACAGAGCACAAGGACAGGTGGAGATTTGCTAGGAAGAGAAAAAGAGAAAGGCAATTCAGAGTGAGGAAATGCCTCATGCAAGGGCCAAGATCTTAAATAATTAGACTAAGGAAGTAACGATATAAATAGAGAAAGGGGAATAATACAATATCTATTAAAGGAGAGTGAATTCCAAAGACCTTCTATAATGGGGGTTAAGGAGCTGAGGCAGTAAGGATGAGCCCAATGTGAAGGTTGAGGAGCCAGAGCCAATGGCAGTATCTCTGTTTGGGACTGGGAATAAGAAGAAGCAGATTCCAGGGAAGGAAACAAGTTCAGTCTTAACCATGCCTGTGGGACAGTCCAGTGCAGATCTCTAGCTTTGCTCCTCTGGAGGTCAGGGAACGAGGTCTGTGCTGGAAAAAAACCTAGGAGTTTGAGTTACTCAGAAAGAGCATCTGATAAATTAGCAGACAGCAGAACTATGTGGAGCACATATTTCCTATGGAGTTTATAGAATGAAAATATGTACAAGGTGTGTGCAGAGAAAGATCTAGTTGGAGAGGCTACAGAAGAACATCCCCAGATCTGGAAAGAAAGTGAAGCATTTCTTGGGACCCGGGGCCACTTGTGGGCACTGTGTGGGCACTGAGAATGTGTGCCAAGCACTTTTTCTCCAACGCTTCATTGATCTCCCCAAAGACTGTTGATCATTGCTCTTTCCCCATATTGTAGATGAGAAAAGTGAGTCTGAGAGCTGTAAGTGACTAGTCCACAATCACACAGCTATTATGCAGTAGAGCTGTGACTCAAACTTACCACAAAACACATTCTTTCCACAATGCTGGGCAGCACCAGGATGGTCACAGAAGAATGGGAAGGTCACACATTCAGATTCCAGAAAGAGAATGAGTAAGAGACAAACTGAATTTTTTCAGCCTGTTTTGATAATTGGGGCATGATTGCCCTCCCCATTCCAGTGGAGTTTGGGAAGTAGGAGCTGGACTGAGTGACTAAAGAGAGATTGGAAGGAGAGAAATGTATGCCAGGTTCTCTTGCCAGAAGCTTGACTGCAAAGATGAGACCACTTTCACACAGGTTTCTGAAAAAGAGCATTTGTATTTTCTCCCCTTTTTTGCTGCTGATGGTATTTTAAGCTTGTACATTCTCATAATCTGTGGCAAAGTATTCAAAGAAGAAAGAATTGAGGATTTGGAAAGCAAGAGGTTAAATACAGGAAGAAACAAAGTATCTAAGAGGATGGAGGTAAGGCATCAAGATCCAAGATGGAGGAGTTATCCTGAATAAGACCAGGCACTTGTGGTCCAGAGCCCTGAGATTAGCGTGAACAGCAGAAGAAAGGCATTTGCAGGTTTGTGCAAAAGATGCTGAAGGACCCTCATCTAACATAAGGGAGGAGGTGCAGGCAGACACTGATATGGGAGAGTCAGGGGAGAGACTGGAGGAGAATAGTAATGGGTGGAAAGGTCATTCTGTGAGAAAGAAGAGGCTTCCAGGCAAAGACCTGAGTACAGTGGAGTATCAAGACTGTATGATGGCAGCTGAACCAATAATATAACTCTCCCATCTTCTTGGCCTGCCCTTAGCTGAATATGAGAAGGAAAGAGAAAGCAGACAGCTCTACTGGTTCACAGCTGGGCATTGGCAGAAAGTCAGGGAGGACAGGGATCAGACAGGGCTGGAGTGACCTTGAAAAGACATTTACGAGAAGAGAGAGGCATGTTGCAATGTGTGTTGTAATGAAAATTGGCAAGACTTTTATATTACCAGCCATGTAAGTATTCAGTTTTGAAGATTGTCGAGATATCTGTCCTTAAAGTTTTATTTAAAGGTTTCTTAATTTGTACTCCCCTCTCTCTTTCAACAAACAGTAGATAAATGCTAAATAGACAAACTTCCCAGGTTGTCACAGTAGTTAGAGGAAAACAAAGCTACAGAGTCATCTAAGATGCATGGAGGAAATTTAGAACTGTCCACACACACAGGAATTCTCAGTGCCCACACAGTGCCCACAAGTGGCCCTGGGTCCCAAGAATGCAGGAGTTCTGACACTATCCTCATTCTCCAAGACTAGTAAATTAATCCTTTGGGGCTGTTTCCTTGGAACCATCTTCTCCCACATTCTTCTCCTTGCAGCACTGTTTGTTCCTTTATCTGTAAAATAGGTCCCAATTTTTGGAGGAACTCAGTGCCTCTAAAATTCTAACAGTTCATGACCTATACTTCTTGCTGAACGGCTGGTCTATAGCCATTTCTTCTGCATCTACCTAAGACCTCCTCCCCTATGCAAAGCAAGAAACATTCAACTTAGTGTGAGACCTATTTAGAGAGTGTGGGAGACCTATGTGGAAATTACATTTCTTTTAGGGAAAAAAAGTGAGTGGACACTTTAGGAAATGGCACAGGGGGCCCCAGAGTCCTGGATCTGGGCCTCTTCCTAGCTTCCAGTTGGATGCCAAGCTGACATCAGTGGCTTGGGACAGACAGAAAGCAAGAATGAAAGAGAATGCCACCACTTGACCATCTTCCCAGAGTTTTGCACTTCTTCACCACAGTCTTAATAACCATTTAGTCTAAAATATTACCTTGGAAAATGTGTGAAAATATGCCACTTTCAAAAAATCATGCAACTGTCGCAATATGGTGGTTCCTCAAAATATCAAACATGGAATTACTATATGATCTAGCAATTCCATTTCTGTATATATACCCAGTGGAGTTGAAAACAAGGACTCGAACAGATATCTGTACACCCATATTCATAGCAGCACTATTCGCAATAACTAAAAGGTGGAAGCAAACTAAGTATCTATTGATGGATGAATAAATACACAAAATGTGTTATATACATACAATGGAATATTATTAAGCCTTAAAAAGGAAGGAAATTCTAATATATACTACAACACGAATGAACCTTGGAGACACTATGGTATATGAAATAATCCAGTCACGAAAAGACAAATACTGTATAATTCCACTTATATGAGGTTCCTAGATGTCTTAATCCATTTGTGCTGCTATAACAAAAATATCACAGACTGGGTGGCTTATAAACAACAGAAATTTCTTTCTGGAGGCTGGCAAGTTCAAGATCAAGATGGCAGCAGATTCGGTGTCTAGTGAGAACCCTCTTCGTGGTTCATAGACTGTCGTCTTCTCACTGTGTCCTCGCACAGTAGAAGGGGTAAGCGAGTTCTCTGGGATCTCTTTTATAAGGACACTAACCCCATTCATGAGGGCTTGACCCTCATGACTTAAAAACCTCCCAAAGAACCTACTTCCTAATATCATCACATTGAGGATTAGGTTTCAACATATGAATTTTAGGGGAACACATTCAGTCTATAGCGCTAGATTATTCAAATATACGGAGCCAGAAAGTAGGAAGGTGGTTTTCAGGGCCTGGGATAACTTTACAATAATGTAAAGTTATTGTTTAATGGGTACAGAGTTTCAGTTCTGCAAGATGCAGAGTTGTGGAGGTGAATGGTGGTAATGGCTGTAATAATGTGAATGTAATAATACCACTAAACTGTACAATTAAAAATGGTTAAAATGCTTCAGTCCTTGGTCTCTACCTATACTCTGTCTACATTTGTCCTTGGGGATTTCATTCACCCTCACAGTTTAAATGCAACCTATATACTAATGAATCACAGATGTATATTTCTCTGTCATCAAACTTTCCACCCCAACTCCATTCTTTCATTTCCAATACTCTTTCATACGACTCTTCTCAAATGTTGAATTTTAAATTGGAGAATCAAAAAGTAAATTCCTGATTCCCATCGCCACTCCCAGGGGGGTAAAAAGAAAACAGCTCCCCCAGATCTTCTTTTCCTCAGTAAACGCCAACTTCTTTCAGTTGCTTAGCCCCAAATCTCATTTATCATTGACGACCTTGCCTCTCCTCCATTCCAAATCAATCTGTCAGCAAATCCTGTAGGACCTGCCTTTAAAGAAAATCCAGAATGCAGCCACTTCTTATCAGGCCAGTCCAAACCACCACTCTCTCCCTCCAAATCATAACATGAGCCTCCTTCCTCTTCTCCCTGCTTTTGCCCTTACATTACTGCTTCTTCGATCTAGTCACGACAGCCAGCCAGAATCATTTTTTTAAAGCTTAAGTGGAACCATATCACTCCTTTGTTCAAAATCCCTCCTTTCCCTCTCAAAGTCCTTAAAATGGTCCAAATACTTGCCATGGCCTGAAGTCCCTCACCATCTGCAAGGCACCCCATCCCATGGTTTCCACTTATCCTGGCTCCTCCCACAGTGGTCTCAATCTCCTCTCTCAGAATCTGTGCTTGGAAATGTGCTCCTCTGGGTCTCCTGGCTTGTCCTCCCTTATCCCTTCAGATGTGTCTCAAGCTACTTTCCCAGTAGGTTTTTCCTGATCACTTTACTTACAATTATCAACAGCCTCCCTCCTCACCACTCCCACTTCCTTTCCTTTTCCCCTCTCTGTGTATATTCGGAGTACTGGATGTCACTTTCTCACATTTGATACATTTTAACTAGTTTATTTATTTGCTTATTTTATTTCTCACACCCTGCTCTGCCCCTGAACATAAGCTCCAAGCAAGCCAGAATATTTTGGTTTTTTTTCAATGCTTGATGCCCACTGCCAAGACCATGAGGAGTGTCCCAATAGATATTTGTTCAATAAATGCATAAATAAATCATGTCTCTCTTCACTTTCTCTCCTTCTTTATACCTTCTTTCTTATAATTTCCACCATATTTTTTTTCATGCTGATCTGTAAAGATCCCCCAAGTTGTACTCTTTCTCTGCCTCAGATTTGAGTCTGTTTGTCATTCATTACATCTAGTGTTTTAATTTGGGCCATTGTGGACTTTTTTTATTCCCAGGAACACTTTCTTGTTCTCCTCCTGCCCCTTTTTCATAATTGTCTACACTCGTGTTTAATTAAAGCACTAGCTCCCAAACACCTATTGAGAATTGTGCAAAGATGCTTCAGTTTTCTGCATAAAGTATTTGGGTCCATCCACATTTGTGAACAGAGGCCTTGATTAATACACTTGGAGACAGAAATCAGACATGGTGCTCCAAGTCCTTGCTCCTACCGGAGTTTCCCCACTCTGGCCTCACTGCCCACTTGCCTGATGCAGGAGTAAAGCACATGGTCTTTTAACCACCTTTCCCAATTCTGCAGTTGAGAAGTCCATGGGTAACATATGTAAAAGCATTTGATAACCATTGGATAATTGTCTTATTACCAAGGTAGTTATCAAGGTAATTCCACTTCCTCAGCATCACCATTACACAATATTTATAAGGTGCCTTGCCAAGCATGGTGTGGAAGTCATAGTTAAAATTAATATGATGCTTATTGAGCACTGAAGTTTAAGTTTAAGTAATCATTAGGGAGTGTTCCAGTTATCCACAGCTGTGGACCAAACAAACTCAGACTTAATGGGTAAAAACAACAACCACTTTATTATATCTCACAACTTCTTGGCTTAGGAAATTTAGCAGTTTGGCTTGGTGATTTTTCTGTTCCACATGGCATTACAGAAGTCATTTGATAGTATTCAGCTGGCAGGTGGACTCTCTTAGGGAGACCAAGCTGGTTTCACTCACATGTCTAGCAATTTGAAAGAGATGGAGGAATGGCTCATTTGGGACTGCCAACCAAAGCTCCTACACATACCCTCTTCAATAGAGTGGTATCAGAGACTAACTGGACTTTTACGATGGTGCCTCAGGATTCCAAGAGTCAGTATTCTGGTACACAGGTGGAAACTGCCTTTTATGACTTAGTATCAGAGTCACATAGTGTTACTTCATGGTTGAAGTAGTCATGAGCTTGCCCAGATTCAAGGAGAGGGGACATAGACTCCACCTCTCAATGGGAAGAGTGTCAAAGAATTTGCAGCCATATTTTAAAATCTCCACAAGAAACAATAACATCCAAAAAAAGAACCTCTTTTTTGAATCTCTTTAAAAGGAACTTTAAAAAAAGAAAAGAAAAAGAAAAACAACTTGACCTATACATGAATGCTTATAGCAGCTCTATTCATAGTACTAACAACTGAAAATAATCCGAGAGTCCTTCAAAGGTTGTGAATGGATAAACAAACTGTAATGGAATACTTCTCAGCAATAAAAGACACATTATTGATACACACAATAACTTGGATGAATCTCAAAGGTATTATGCTGAGTGAAAGAAGCCAGCCTCAAAATTTACATATTTTGTGATTCCATTATACGACATTCTCAAAATGACAAGTGATGGTAAAGGAGGATAAAGGAGTGGTGTAACTACAAAAGAACAGCACCAGAGAGTTTTTGGAGTGATGGAACAGTTCTGTAGCCTGATCGTTGTGAATGTATACAAGTGCTTAAACTCATAGAACTGTATACCTCCCCAAAAAAGTCACACTATGTTAATTTTTAAAATTAGATAAAAACAACTTTGAATCAAGTGACAATTAACTTATTCTGGACTGAATACATGAACATTGAAGGAATACTGAATAGGACAGGAGTCCTCAACCCCCAGGCTGCAGACTGGTACAGATCCACAGCCTATTAGGAACTAGGCCGCACAGCAGGTGAGCCAGAGGCAAGCCAGCAAAGCTTCATCTGTGTTTGCAGCTGCTCTCCAGCACTAGCATCACCGCCTCAGCTTCACCTCAGATAATCAGGTATTAGATTCTCATAGGAACACCAGTTCCTGGTGCCAGAAAGGTTGGAGACCACTAGAATAGGAAAGTAATCGGTTGTGTAGAGCATGTCTGTGCTCAGGAGAAGAGGGGGAAATTCTGTCTCGTACTCTTCGCCATTCACCAAGGGCTTGCTCAATTCATCTGACCTGACTCTGAGCAATAGAGCCACAGTGAATCCAGCCATGTCCAACAAGCATGAGAGGACAGAGGTACACAAAGATTCATGAACTTGCAAAAGTCACACATCAAGTTGGCAGCTCTGGTTACCAGTAACCTCTTGCTTACCAGAGCTCCTCACAGCCACGGGAGCACCTGACGGCAGGCACAGGGACACTGGCCAAAACTTCTCCAGACCCCTCCCTACGTTTCATTTTTCAGCAATTAAAACATTTGTCAAAGAGGATTTAATCCCAGTGTTGTAAAGCGCTATGTCAAACAGACTTGGCCAAATATTTTTAAATGTTCTCCGAAATGGCTACTCCCAACAGTAATTCAACTATGTTACCATGGCTTTAAACAAAAACTGCAACTAAAAAGATCATAGCTTTATGTACCAGGAAAAATCATTTTGAACCACAGAGTCATAAATACTTTGGAAAAAAAAATTAATTCCAACTGTAAAAGAAATTCCTAAAACAAAGTCTCAGAAAACATATAAGTCAAAAGAGGGAAAAATACAAATAAAAAAAAAAAAAACAGAGGTCATGGTACTTAATACCACACCATGGAAGAGTGGTTTCTGGGGAATTGTCAGCTCATTTTACCTCCATTTCTACTCGTCACACTTTGCTTGGATTGCCCCATTGGATCAAGAGTAATCTGAAAAATAGTACTTATGGTAAATCCAAATTGTAAAGTAGACAGCTATAAGCCAAAATATAAGCTTAAGTAGAATAAATTCATTTATGTAAAGGACCGTTTGCTAAATGTTAGGAACAGATTGTGGCCTTAGGATGTGTGGGAGGAGCATTACATAACGCAAAAAGGGCAGTCTGCAAGTTTCAGGGACCTGTGTAGAGAGAACACAGCAAGCAGGGCAGGTGAGAACGTAGTGGTTGAGGAACATGGCAGGAGGCCCCACACACACCTAAGAAGAGTCATGTCTTTTCCCTGCCCAACTCAGAATGGTGACCCAGACTCAGACATCACTCATTGTCTTGACTACCTCCAGATGAGAAGATGAAAATCTCATGCCAGTCACCCAAAACAGATCATTCCTCCCTATATTTTCCCAAGGACCACCCTTGCTTTCTTCCCTTCTCTCTGTGAGCTCCTCCAAAGCACTCACATCACCATTGCATCTGTGAGATTGCTCAGGTTCTGCTTTCTCCTTGGCCATCCTTGCCCTCATTTTAATTTGTTTCTCTTTTTCTGCTTGTTTGTTGCTGGAAAATAAGAATAAATGAACTAAAAAGACTAAACAATCTTTTAAAGAAGGCAGGTTGTACCTTTTATTCACCTCTTCTTACATTATAACTTGTAACTGCACACAGACTTAATTTTTTGAATACAGTTTTTTCTCTGATTCAAGCTGGTTTTGCCCAGATAATGGCTTTGTGACTCGTTTGCTGTTTACTCCTGTCCTTATCCTCTGTATGCCTGCTCCTTTAATCATTAAGCCTTAGGACATAAGATTAACTGAGCTTCAGGTCTATAATCATGAGGACAAATAAGTTTTGGTTAGACTTTAGACTAAGGATAAAATCTTGGCTTTAGAAGTGTTTCAGTCCCAGTCCCACCCAGGCAGAACTAAAACCCCACCAGCCAAGGAACCAGGTCACAAGATCAGACAGGATGGCGCCACAGCTGATTCCAGAATCCGACACAATGATAAATTACCTCATCCCCCTTCAGTTGTCCAATCAGTAACACCCACGACACCAACTCTCTTGGTTTCCATGACAACTAATTTTTCCCTATATAATCTGCGCTCCCGAGATACTCGGAGAGTCAGGCCTTTGAGCAATAGCTTGCCTGTGTCTGCGGGACTTGCAATTCTCTAATAAACACTTATTCTATTTAGCCCAATTCCTGTCTAGATCTTTCGGCTGAGCGGTGCAGGCAGTTTAAGCTCCAGACTCAGTTACTCACCAGTTTCAGTTTCAGGCCCAAATAACATTGTAAGCCAATGTAAAATAACTCTTACAGAAATCGTAAGGACAAAATAGAATAAAATAGTGTCCTGGAAGGTTTTAACATATCTATTTTTATTGTAGCCGCCAGCCCCTGATAGACACATGAACCACCAGAAACCAGTGAGTTATAGGAAGCACACTCTTTATTCAGCCAGCTGGGTCTGCCAGGGGTACGCAGACCCCAAATTAAGCAGCCCCGAAATGTAGAGGTACAGGGTTTTTAAGCCCTAAACCCCATTCCTCATTCTGTCTGAACACAAGTCTATTTCTCTTCTATTTACTGTCAACCCACAGGTCGGTTGTGCAAGCGGGGGTACAGAAGCAGAAAGCTTATTGTTAGAATGTTATGTTCCCATGGGTGATAACCTATGTTCCCATGGGTGATAGCCAAGCAGTAATTTTCCAGCCATTACATTTTGACATATGTTTTTAACAGATCAGGTACATAAAAATGAAGATATAAAGGATCTAAATAATATATAATCAGTCCTTTGTTCAGTAGCATTCTTGTTACTTTTTGTTATTTCAGAATAGTGCTTTAGGGGGACTTATAATAATTAATAATGTTTTCAATTACAAAGAGAAAATAAAACATTTTTTCCAAATCTTTATCAGCAAACTCACATCTCTGTTCAACCTCCCTGTGACATCTCCTGGAGAAAAACACAGCAATAGCCCAGTTGTGCCCTGCAATATCTACACAGGTAGGCAGTGAAATGCACAGTCCCTGGGATCAAACCATTAACACCTGGGACCTTAGGCACCTCTTTCCACCTTACGCTTCTTCTCTAAAATGAGATAATGATAGTCTTGGCCTCAGGGTAATATTGTACAGATTACAAGATATAGACGTATAATGCTTATGAAAGTGAGTGCCCAACAAATAGTAACTTTGAAGTAAAACTTATCTGTTATTATTACTACATGACATGGAGCTTAAAAACACTATTAAAAAGAAGCAATTCAAAAGAAGAAATGATTAGTTTAAGAGATTTGTAACTTTAAGGCCTTAAGTAAGGGGGCATCCACAGAAAGGGAAGTAGAAGTCTTACACTCAGAAAATTACAGAGAATAATTCTCACTCTATATTACTCAGAAGATCTAAAAGTGTACATAAGAGAAAGCCTAACTTCAGCCTGGCTTAAAAACAAGTAAAACATATAACAAGATCCGAGAGTTTAAAACAGCTTTAGAATTGGTTGACCCAGGTAATGTAGAGAGGGGACATGAGAACTAAATATTAAATCAAGGTATATTCAGAGCCTGCAACATGTTGCTGCCAGACCACGGGAAACCTGAAGAACAGAGAAAGAGTCCTATTGGGATTACTAACAAACTATTTACCCACATCCTGAAAACAGGAAAACAGAATCTTTAAGTCACACCCTACACAAAATAAACACAATCATTCATTTCCTAGGGCTAAAACCACAGGAACCTATGGAGCAAAGGTTAGCATGCCTTTCGTGCTAGTACCCTTACTTTCACACTGTATACCCATACCATCAGAGGAAAATAGGTAAACAAAGTCCTTAAACTGTAGTTCATAGAAACTAGGAATGATATATAAACTGATTTCCTCAAACACTCAAGGTCTTTGTGTCTGTCCCTCTCCTTGTCTTTTCTCTGTTTCTCTGTCCCTCTTAGCAGGATCACTCTTTGTCTCTGAAAGGAGACCACACACTGTCTATGGAGTGTTATCTCTTCTCTAATATACTTTCTTTACTCTAACTCTAGCATGCGCTTGAATTCTTTCCTGCTTTCTATCAAGAACACTCTAGCTCGGTGCAGGACTTGAATCTACTCAGGGGGTTTTGCCCTGTCCTGCATCACAGGGTTTCACCAATGTCGTAAAGTTCTAAGTTTCTGTCTTTCTCCCACTGTTAGCTCCATCTCCTTCTTATGACTGCAGTTTTGGTTGCTGGTAAAAACCATAATACCTGCTTCTTCACTTTTGCCTAGAGAAGATCTCACTATTTCAACATACACTTTGTGTTCCTGTCCCAGAGAGCATGGCCAGGGCAAGAACCAGTGCTAATTCACAGCAAATACTGGGATGGGTGCTCAGCCTCATCCCAAACAGAAAACAGAAAAAGAGAAAAATTCAAGAGATAATGTGGGCAACAATAGATGGTGAGTATCTAACCATCAGTCTAATGTCTCCCTAAGTGGGTTTTTCAGGACACAACACTGGATATTAATTAACTGTGTTCACTACACACATCCTTTGAGACTTTGAAACAAATTTGCCACATAGAAATGGGCCAGTTCTGCTCGAAGGGTGGTCAGTGAACTATTTCATCAGAAATGATTTGCTAATCTAATTAAATATCCAGAGAGCCTAAGTGGCTTCTCATGCAGTCTTTTTCAGTCAAGTGTTTCTGTGCTGGGTACCAAGAAAATCCAAGTTGATTGTTCCGTCAGGCTGAAAATGGAGATGTGGCCCAGAAGGCTGTGGGCTCACTGCTCCTTAGGCTGAGGTCAGATCAGGAGCCCCACTACTAATCCAGGCTGGGCAGCACTCCATCCATAGTATTTCTTCAAATTATCAGTCTTGGTTTCATAGATTACACAGCTCCAAATTCATCCAAAATTCTGACAAAACATTTTTTCCAACTCTGGTTTATTTCTAAAGGTCAAAAAGTCTAAATTATAAAATGTTGCAATATCTCAACAAAAATAAACAAGGGAACTTAGGTGAAAAAATCATGTAAGTTAATAAAAACCCCTACATCAAATGAGGAAGCCTCCAGGGCATTTTGTCTGGTTTAAATTAATAACTTATGCCATGATTAAGACATCATTTTTATGAATCCTACAGTTACTCCACATAACGAGAAAGCTCAAAGCGTGACCCTGTGTGTTGCAAGGTTTCAGGCCTTGCTCTCATTCTTGCATTTGGAATGAAACTTCTCATAACTTTACCTGGAGGCTCTATGCTGTCAGCACAGAAACATATACCCCCTGGAATCTCAGAAATCTTTAACTCCACATCTAGCCTGCAGTGATAATAGCTGAATTTGCTTAAAATTCATAAAAACAAAATAAGTATCTCCAAGATATAAGCAAAGAACTATTTCTTTACTGACTTAGTCAGAATCATTCAGAGAATCAGGACTTAAAAGAAAATGCTAATTTAACCCTATAAGCATTTACTCTCTTGGGAATAATGAAGGGCCAGTGCCTCATCTGTTTAGTGGCATAGGTTTACCTTTTCAAACACTGCACTCATTGCACTCACTTTTCAAACACTGGGAAAGAACATGTATCTTGTTTATTAAATATTATAGTAGATCAAATATGTTTTATGGAGTCCATTTAGGAGATCACAAAGTTACTGCTTCTACCTTTGTAACATGGTAAATAATGTTAACAGAGTTCCTTTTGTTGAACTATCCTTGCATGGCTTAGACAAACCATTCTTGGTGAGGACACACTACTCTTTCAATTTGTTTGATTTTTTAACATTTTAACTGAGATTTTGCACCTTTGTTTATTAGTGAGATTGACCTATACATTTTCCTTTTCATTCTATTCTTTTTTCCAAAGCGGGATCAGGATTATGTTAACCATTTAGAAAAAGATGACTGTTTTCATCTTTTGCTGTGTTCTAGAACAGTTTAAATAACAGAAATTATCATCTCCTTGAAAGATAGTGATTATTTTAGTAATACAATTTGGATCATGTTTTCAGTTTCTTCCACAGTTATTGAGACTTTTGAACTCTTCTTGAATCAAATTTAGAAATCCATAGTGTCCTAGTCTTTGTTCTTCCTATCTAGATTGTTTAAATACATTTATAAGAGATTTCTTCTTTTTTAAAATGTCTTACCTTTTATGAACCACACTGTTTCTCATTCTTCAGTCCTAATATTGTCTTCTCTTTTTCTCTTAATTACTATCAAGAGGTTGACCTATTTCAACATTTTCAAAGAATCATTTTTTTCTTTCACTTGTCAATTATTAATTTGTGCTTCATTAATTTGTGCTATTTTGTTATTTAATGAGTACTTCCTAAAATATACTTAAGAGCAGGAACACTCTTTTGAATTGCATTTAGATACCCTATGCCATGCTATTGGTAATATTCATTTCTAGTCTACTTTCTAATTAATATTTTCTATAGTCATGAGTCATTTAGAATGGTGATTTAGTTTCTTAAGTTTTCTTTTTATTTTCAAAGTAGACCAGTTTGGAGGGATTCTCTTTTTGTAGTTATTGCCTTCAGAGGGTATAGTATTTATGTTTTCTTATTTTTGTAATAATAGTCATAAAATTTCAATGGGTGTTGGAAAAGAACACGTATCTTGTTTATTAAATATTATAGTAGATCAATTATATTAGTTTTATTATTCAAATCATCTAAATTTTTACATATTTGTTGCATCTATTCAGGAAATTTTCTGAAAGATGTGCAAAAATTTGCATATTAATGCACCTCGATGGATGTTTTAACTTTTGCAATATGAACATTGGCCCCAATAATTATAAAAATTCAAAAAAAAAATAAGATGGATATATGGATGGATAGAAGGATAGAAAAATGGCTAGGCATTTAATAAAGCAAATAGAGCAAAATGTTTATTGCAGACTCTAAATGTTGTGTATACAGGTGTTCACTGTATAATTCTTTCAACTTTTCTATTTAAATATTTTCTTAATAAAATGTCAAAGAAAAAACTTTTAGGCATTTCTTCTTTTTTTAATTAAAAAACTTTTTTTTCAACTACAGTTGACAATCGATATTATATTAGTTTCAAGTGTACACCATAGTAGTTAGACATTTATATAACTTATAAAGTGATTCCCCTCGATGAGTCTAGTACCCACCTGGCACAATAAATATTTATCACAATATTATTGACAATAGTCTCTATGCTGTACTTTACATCCCTGTGACTCATTTGTTTTTTTTTGCGGGGGACGGGGGCAGGGGTTTGTTTGTTTTTTCCTTTTTTTTATGGTAACATTCGTTTCGTTAACCAATCTAACTATAGGTGGTGAACAAACCATGCAATGTGTACACACACACACACACACACACACACACATTGAAACCAAAGTTTCAGGCATACAATTCAACAGTAAGGCATATATATACATTGAATGGTTTGTTCATCGCCCATAGTTAGATTTCTTTCTGTCACCACATATTTGACCCCTTTTACCCCATCTTCCTCCCTCCTCCCCACTACCCGCTACACTCTGGTAACCACTAGTCTGTTGTCAATGTCCATGAGTCTCTGTTTATTTGTCCTGTTTGTTTGTTGCTTTTAGGTTTATATCCCACATATAAGTGATATTATGTGATTTTCAGCTTTGTCTGGCTTATTTCGCTTAGCATGATTATCTCGAGGTCCATCCATGTTGTCACAAATGGCAGTATTTCATCTCTTCTTATGGCTGATTAATATTCCATTGTACATATGTACCACAGCTTCCTTATCTAATCATCTATCATAGGACACTTCGGTTGCTTCCATTTCCTGGCTACCATGAATAATGCTTCTATCAACATTGGTGTGTATATACCTTTTTGGATATGAGTTTTCAAGTGTTTGGGGTAAATGCCCAGTAGAGGGATGGCTGGATCATATGGTAGATCAATTCTTAGTTTTTTGAGGAAACTCCATACTGTTTTCCATATTGGCTGTACCAAATTGCAGTCCTACTAGCAGTGTATGAGGGTTCCTTTTTTTCTCCATTCTCTCCAACACTTGTTATTACTTGTCCTGTTGATAACAGCTATTTTAACAGGTATGAGATGGTATCTCATTATGGTTTTGATTTGCGTTTCCCTAACAGCTAGCAATGTTGAACATCTTTTCACAAGTTTGTTGGTCATTTGTATGTCTACTTGGCAGAAGTGTCTGCCCATGTCCTCTGCTTATTTTTTGATTGGATTATTTGGTTTTTATTGCTGTTCTTACTGAGTTGTATGAGTTCTTTGAATATTTTGGATATTAGGCCGTTATTGCAGGCATTGTTTGCAAATATATTTTCCAATTCGGATGTTTGCCTCTTTACCTTGTTGACAGTTTCTTTTGCTATGCAGAATCTTTTTAGTTTGATG
>NW_006433879.1:975783-985965 GCF_000325575.1 Pteropus alecto | reverse complement strand
GTTACGTCTTCTTGGTGCATGATTCCCTTTATCATTATGAAGTATCTCTCAGTATCTTTCTTTACCTTTTTTTATTTCGAAGTCTATTTTGTTCAATATTAGTACCACTACTCCCACTTTTCTCTGAATGCCATTTGCTTGAAATATCATTTTCCACCCTTTCACTCTGAGTCTATATTTGTCTTTGGAGCTGAGATGTGTGTCCTGGAGGCAGTATATGGTTAGGTTTTGTGTTTTTATCCAATCTGCAACTCTGTGCCTTTTTATTGGTGAGTTCAGTCCATTTACATTTAGGGTGATTATTGAAATATGAGGTTTTCCTATATATTTACTTTCTGGTAGTTCTGTATTTCTATTGCTTCCTTGTCCTTGTCTGTCTATTTTTTATTTTAGTGTGTTTTGTAGGTTTCCCTATAATACTTCTTGTTTTATGTTATATACTTCAGTTCTGAATCTTTGGATTATGAATATGTAGAGGATAGTTACATGTATATAGTAGTCCATTTTCTTCCATGTGTGCCTTATCTCCATTCCTTTTTGCGAATTTGGGTCTTTAAACCTCCCAACAATAAACTTCTGTTATTGTTGTCTCAGTTTGTCTCTATGTATGCTGAACATGCATTACTATCTTGCTATAGTAAATCTCTTCTTATTATTTAAACTTATAATGCCTTGTTCTTAATAAAGGTTGCACTCCTCTGCATCTATCTGCCTGCTAGTCACCTTACTCATAGTTATGTATTTTTTTGTCATTTTATTTCAGATGAATTGACCTCTTTAAGTATTTCCTGTAATGCAGACCTTGTGCTGGAGAATTCCTTCAATTTTTGTATATCTGGAAAAGTCTTTATTTCTCCTTCATATCTAAAGAAGCACTTTGCTGGATATATTTTCTTGGCTGGTAGATCCTTTCATAATATTTTGGATATTTGATTCCACTCTCTTTCTGGCTTGTAAGGTTTTGCTGAGAAGTCCGACATAATCTAATGGGTTTTCCTTTATAGGTTACCATTTTCTTTTACTGGCAGCCCTGAGAATTCTTTCTGTGTCTTTGATTTTTGATAGTTTTAATATAATGTGTCTTGGAGAAGGCCTTTTGGATAGAAATAATTGGATGTTCTATTGACTTCTTGAATTCCAAGCTCCATCTCATTCCTTAGATTTGGGTAATTCTCATCAACTATTTGTCTGAAAATGCTTTCTAATCCTTGTTCCTTTTCCTCCCATTCAAGAATGTCTATTATTCTTGTTTCCTTTCCTGATGGTATCAGTTAGTTCTTTTATTTCTCTTTCATTATTTTTCATTCTTCATGTACTCTCTTCTTCCTTCTGACTTATTTCTAGATTTTTGTCTTCGATATCACTGATCCTTTCCTCCATTTGGTTGACTCTGTTTCCCAAGTTTGCTGTTTCATTTTTTCATCTCTTGCAGTGTGTTCTTCATCTCCAGAAGTTCTATTCTGTTCTTTTTGAGGATTTCAATCTCATAGCTAAAGAACTCATTCTGCTCATCTAGTTGTCTTTTCAATTACTGAAATTGTTGATATGAATTGTATTGGATCTCATTGATTGTTTTCAGAAGTACCATTCTGAATTTTTTGTCATTTAAGTCACATATTTCTATGTCTTTAAGCTTATTTTCTGGAGATTTTTCTCTTTCTTTCTGAGATGCCTTGTCACCTTGGTTGTTCATGGTGTTTAGTGGATTATTTCTCTGCCTGGTCATGAATGGAAATGTATACTGCTTTTTTTCCAGAAAAAAAAAGATTTATTATATAAAGGTCTCTCTTTAGCCTGTTGCAAAGAAGGCATTTTTCATTTGGTTTCCTGTAGGTGGCATCTAAGCCTCTTGGATCTCTGCTTTATATAAAGTTTTAATAATACCTTTTTTTTTCTCTTTTAGATATTCAATCACTCTCACTATCCTCAGTCTCAATCCCTGTCAGCGTTAGTAACAATTTCAGTAACATTTGCTCAGATTCCCCTTGGGCTCCACAGTGTTTAGTCTTGACAGATATTGGGGTTGGGGGAGGCTCTCTGGGTTTAGGTAAGGGAGTTGTGACTCAGCCACACATTTTGCAACCATGGCTGGTAATAATCAACTATTGCTTCTCCTCCATCCCCACTTCTCTGCCATTCCTCTTTCTCTGCTTTCTGCCCTAAATCCTGTGCACTGTTGCTGTGTGGAGCTCACAGCTCTCTCAGGCAGAGCCGTTCAGAGGACCCGCCATACCTTCTCCCCTCCCTCTCCTCCTGCAGAGAGCTCTGGCTGGAAGAGGCAGCTTCTTTGTTTCTTCCAGTCTACCAGTGATTCCTACAGTTCTGACCTGTGATAGCTCTCATTCACAGATCCCATGCTCAGATGTGCTGGTGTACAGGTTGGGTATTTTTTTGTTGAGTTTTAGATGTTCAGCTTATTGTTTCAATAAAAGAGATCTGGGGACATCTCTCACTCCACCATGTTTCTGATATCAAAGAAAAATTTTTTAAACCAACTTCAGAGATATGAGTTTTAAGAATGTCCACCAACTAAAGTCCTTAAGAAAAGTTAACTTGTCTTCATCACTCACAGTATTTATGGAACAAAGTTGATGCAAGAAAATATAACATCACTTGGGTTGCAAATAAGCCTCTAATTTAAAATCTATCTAGAATAATAACAGCAATTAACACATATTAAATGTTTACACTGTGCCAGAATGTATATTGTCTCACTTTATCTTCATATCAGCCTTATGAGGTAACAGCTAATATTACCATTTTATAGTGAGAAAACTGAGGTGCGCAAAAGCGAAAGAATTTTCCCCATGAAAGAAAGCTTATTGGATTCAAACTCAGCTCCATGTGACTCTCAAGCTAACACCCTTTAGCCTGCTCCACAGATCCACTGTGTCAGTACAGTAGTCACTAACTGCAAGTATATGCTGAGCTGTCGAAATGGAGTAAACTTGAATTGAGATGTCCTCTGAATATAAAGACACACCAGATTTCTAAGACTTGGACCCAAAAAAGCAAAATATTTCTTATCATTTTTAATGTTATCTATTGAAATAATATTTTGGATATATTGAATTAAATAAAATATATTTTTAAATTAACTTTACCTACTACTGGAAAATTTTAAATTATATATGCAGCTCACATTAATTTCTACCGGACAGCACTGCTCTAGACCAATTTAACTTTGAAATAAATTGTTTTGTGTTTCTTTTCTCTAACTTGAATCAATAACCCTGTGACAAAAAAATAAGCATGATGGAGGAGGTGGTGAAAAGAATCACATTAGGAGCACATTGAGCCAGCTTGAACTTCAAGAAAGAGAGAAGGTGTTGACATATGAGGGACAGTGCAGGCAGGCATGCTTAGACAAGTGGTCAGGTGACATGGGAAGACTTGTGAGCTGTGATTTAGCTACAAGAGGGGTTCTCATGTGAAGATCAAATAGACCAGCACACACAAGGTGCTTCCATAAGTACAAAGGATTGCCAAGAGTGGGATATACAGGTTACTGAATGCCTGCTACACACAAACTTCTCTAATCTGGCTAAATTCACAGAGGCTTGCAATCGTTCAGCAACATTGACTTTCTTTCCCTGCTCATCACAACCTCCATTTCATTGCAGTATGAAAAGAGTTCAGAGCATAGAACCCAGAGCATAGAAAGTAAGGCAATGCCTCTACCGACACTCCTAGGCCCTGGGCTCCACAGCCCCAGAGCACTGTGGCCCCCACTCAGAAGTCTGTGCTCACACTGAGGCCAAGACTAGAAGGGAGGACAAGTGAAGGAAAGTAACAGTGTTAGATACACTGGTGTCAGATTGTGAACTCTTTGGAGTCTATCCTAAATGAAATGGGAAACCACGGAAAGTACAAGAACAGGAGGCAAATTAACATCGGATTGGCAAGAGGGACACATTATGGAATTTAACAGAAAAAGACCAAAAATTTTGTTAGATTTCCAAGAATGTGTGCCAAATGTGACACTTTAGCAAGATGGGAAACTGCTGCAGACTGCCAGAAAGATAGTGTAGTGAGACTTCTAAATCCTTCCTCTAAATGTTGAATTTCACTGTATATCCATTTCTAACATCCTTTCCATTTCTGAAATTCCCTGACCCTGTCATGTTGTAATGACATGATTGGCTTTTGCTTATCTTTCCACGTGTTTCTGAAGAGGAATAAGTAATAGAATGTTTCCTGATTATATGTAAGCCATAGAGTATAGACATAATATGATTATATTACAATAAATATAGCCATTCAAATGCACAATAAATATTTCAGTTCATCCTAGCTATATCCTGTCATATAGAAAAAAAAATATTACTTCCATTACATTTGCCAAAGTAAATGGAATTGTCCAAAATATTGCAGTTGTCATGTTTGTCATGCTAAAACAGCTAAGAGTAGAAGATGGTATATCTCCTTTAATTCAGTCTTTGAAGCTATCCCAATCATGTTGGCAAAATGGTTTTTTCATCTTTATCATGATTTATTCACAGCCACATTCATGGTGAATGGCACTTATAGAGCATAAGGAGCTTTGCTGGGTGCCTTTCATATGTGACTTTCTAGCACAACTCTGCAATGTGGATCTGACAGGGCCTTAATTGCACTGATAGGAAAACTCAAGTTCAGAGACCTTTGTCCCCAACCTTCTAATGGCGTCTTTCCAGATCCAGTGTTCTCTCTAGGACCCTGTGCCATCTCTTAACACCTCCACATAGGTACCTAGATACTGGAGTTCAAGGCTAAAAACACTCGGTTCCTTCTTCCATTCCCCGTGATTCTGAATCTTTTTTCTATTTCAGTCACCTTCCAGTGAGCTTTACCTACCCACCTCCCACCCTAATTTCTACTAATTTTGATCTAATTGGCATCCACTCCATATCTTTATCCAATTTATTGACAAGAATGAGGAGTATAATAGAAAGAAGCATGTGTATTCATCTGTGGAATCTGGAGTTCCTGGGGGCTAGGGCCAACTCTGCTATCTACTAATGCTATGACTAGGGTCAAGTTACTGAAAATGACTGTGCCTCAGTTTTACTACATATAAAGTGGAAAATTATCTGTACTGCCTCTCAGAAAAGTGGAGATACAAGGATGGTGCAACTAGGGAAAAAGTCAAATCAGGCAGAGGCAAGACATGACCTTGTCTGGAGAGAAGACAAGTTCAAATTCTGGTGCACTACAGGAAGAGTAGTGTCATGTAGCATTCAAAGCCAGGACTCTAGAGGCAAAAACCCTAGGTTCAAGTCCTAGGGCTGCCTTGGTTTCCTCCTCTGTTCAACAAGGTACTTATCTCACTAAAAAAAGCTGCTTCAAAGATCCTGACCAAGAGGCCTGTAAAAACAATACCCCATTTTTTGAGATAATATGTTAGTATAGGAGGTACCTAAAGTTCCAACACAGTCTTAAGTATGTGAAAAGACTTGTCTCTCAAGGATTTGTTTATTTATTCAATTAAAAAAATATTCTAGACTTATTGGGACAATCATTCCATAAGTTATAAAAATGTCTAACCACTATACTGTATACCTAAAACTAATACAATATTAAATGTCAACTGTAATTCAAAAATGAAAATAAGTAAAAATTCAAAATAAAATATTATAGATGAAAAAAATATGTATAGGGAGGGCGTTCAGATCAAAATGCTAGAGTGGGTAAATGCTATGCTGGCTTCTTCCCATAACCATATCAAAATTATAACTAACTTACAAAACAACCACCAATGAGAATAACCTAAAGTCTAGCTGCACGGAAGTCCTATAACTAAGGAGACATAGGAGAAGCCACATCGAGACTATAGGATAGTCAGGAATGCAGAATGGGTGAGTCCCTCACCTACATGTGGTGGTTAAAAATCAGGAGAGATATTTCAACTGTGGAGGTCCCCTCAGAAGAATGAGGGGTCCAGGCCCCACAACCAAGCTCCCCAGCACATGGTTCTAGTACTGAGAAGACCCACAACTTCCAGCTGTGAAAACCAGCAGAGATTGTGGCTGAATGAGACAGAGGGCAGCTGGAGTCACAGATGTTCTTCTTAAAGTGTCCATGTGTGGACTTACTCACTGACAGACTCACTGACTCTGAGTTCCAGCACTGGGGCAGCAACAAGAAAAGCACCAGATACATATGAGGAAAATCTAAATTGTCTGGCTTCAGAGCGAGGGCTGGAGGGGCAGATTTCTTCCAGACAAAAGTGCTGGCAGAGGGCATTGTTCCTTTGTTGAGCCCTCCCTGCTTCCAGTATGCAGAGGCAGGTGGCAGCCATATTTAAATCCCCATCAATCTGACTAATACTGGTTGTCTTGCACTCCTGAATTCCTGAAACTCTACCCAATTAGCAGGCCCACCCAAGCTGCTTTTAGTGGCTTTTCCATATGAATGGGCTGTCTTGATAAATGCTGCAGACTTTCCTAAAATCTCTCAAAGGTTCATGAACTGCAAACAAGTAGAATTCGACCTTGGCATAACCTGTACCTCTTGCTAAGCATCACAAAGCTCAGAAATAGTGGTAGCCAACTTCAGTTCCCAGCCTAGCCTCTCCCAGGAACCTCCAAGCCCAGTCTGGTTGGAAGACTTCTGTAGATTGCTATGTTGGTCATGCTAGGTGACCCCAGGAAAAGCACAGGTGGTGGCTGAACTTGGCCTGTGGCAGTGCCCCTCCCAGGAGGCCCCAAGAACAGCAGGACTGGTGGCCAATTCAGACAGAGCTGAAGCACCACTCAGCCACCTCCATAACTGACACACGCAAAGAAGAGATTCGGCAGGTACTAGAGCCCTATTAAAGCAAATCCTGCTCCATGGGGTCAGCTCCTGCACAACAGCTCCTCCGCTATAGTCATGGCCAGTCCTTACGACCAATCAGCCTGAGAGTTAATCCTTCCCACTGAAATGCCAACAGCAACTCAACTACAATAGGAGGGCATATACAACTCACACAAGGGACACACACCTGGAGCCCCCAGTTTAGGTGATCAGGGAGACTGTACCACTGGGCCACACAGGATACCTACTACTTAAGGATACTCTACTAAAACCAAGAAACATAGCAACTATACCTAATACATAGAAACAAACACAGGGAGGTAGCCAAAATGAGAAGACAGAGAAACATGTCCCAATGAAAGAACAGAACAAAGCTCTAGGAAAAAAAAAAAAAAAAACTCAACAAAATGGAGACAAGCACTCTACCAGATACAGAGTTCAAAACACTGGTTATAAGGATGCTCAATGATCTCATTGAGGACTTCAACAAAGAGATAGAACACATAAAAATAGAGATAGAAAACTCAGAAAGAACCAGTCAGAAATAAGAATATAATAACTAAAATGAAGAATATGGTAGAAAGAATAAGCAGTAGATGAAATAAAGCAGACTATTGAATCAGTGATTTTGAAGATAAGGTAGCAGAAAACAATCAGAACAGAAAAAAAAGAATCCAAAAATATGAGGGTAGTTTAAGGGGCTTCTAAAACAACATCAAACATACCAACATTCACATACTAGGGGTACCAGAAGGAGAAAAAAGAGAGCAAGAAATTGAAAACCTATTAAAGAAATAAGAATAACAGAGAACATCCCTAACCTGGTGGAGGAAATAGACATACAAGCCCAAGAAATGCAGAGAATCCAAAACAAGATGAACCCAAAGAGGCCCACGCCAAGACACATATCATAGTCCAAATGCCAAAGATTAAACACAAAGAAAGTATTTTAAAAGCAGCAAAAAATAAAGCAAAGAGTTACCTAGCAGCATCTCCCATAAGACTGTCAGCTGATTTCTCAATAGAAACTTTGCAGACCACAAGGAATTGGTATGAAATATTCAAAGTGATGAAAAGCAAGATCTTACAACCAAGAGCACCCTACCCAATAAAGTTATAACTTAGAATCAAAGATAAAGAGCTTCTCAGAAAGATAAAGTTAAAAGAGTTCATCACCACCAAACGAGTATTATAAGCAATGTTAAAGGGACTTCTTTAAGAAGAATTTTAAAAAGATAAACTATAAATAATAAAATGGCAATAACTATATATCTATCAGAAATTACTTTAAATGTGGATGGATAAAATGCTCCATTCAAAGGATATAGGGTGGCTGAGTAGATAAAAAAAACAAAACCCTTACATATGTTGCCTACAAGAGACTCACTTCAGCTCCAAAGACACACACAGACTTAATGCAAAAGAGTGGAAAAAGATATTTCATGAAAATGGAAATGGAAAAAAATCTGAGAGAGCAATACTTATACCAGACAAAATAGACTGTAAAAACAAAGGCTATAACAAGAGACAAAGAAGGACCCATAAATTCCACTTTTGGGTATGTATTAGAAGAAATCCAAAACACTACTTCAAAGGGACATATTAATCTATATGTTCCTTGCAGCATCATTTACAATAGCCAAGATATGGAGTCAACCTGGGCATCCATCAATGGATAAAGAGGTGGTACATATATACAATGCTATATTGTTCAGCGGTAAAAAAGAATGAAATCTGAGTGACATCAGAAGCATAGAGGTATGAAGTATCCCCTTGAATTCTCTCCTTGCAATTACAAATCGAACAGCCTAACATACAAATACTTCTGAGAGATCTGCACATCAAAACATCCGAAGGTGACAAATTGGGGAGAACAAGGGAGAAGGGAAAGGAGAAAAGCAGAGACAAATGCCATAGATGCAGCCTGGAGCTCATTGAGGGACTTGGGGAGAGGAGAGGAATCAGGTTGCAGCGTGTACTCTCTGTAACCCCAAGTTTTCCTGCCTAAATGTTCAGCATATGCTATGGCCTAACCTTGCAATCTATTGGGGCAGAAACCCAAATATTACAGTGGAGTGACAGCTGTGTTCTAGCAGCTGTCATTACCAGGAAGGAAACAAAGTAAAAGAGCCTGCCCACCTCCCTGCCTCCAATCTCAGAGCTTGCTTTCCTGCACCCTCCCCGAGTTAGCAGTGGGCTCCAGAAGAAACTGTATCAGTGAGTGTTGAACTACAAAGCAGAGTATTTATACCCCAGAGAACTGAAGAGACAGCTTCTGAGTGGCAGACACACACTGACAGGAGTGAAGACAGAAAGGTGAGGCAGCTGAGATCTGGCAGTAGTCATTACTGAGAGGAAAACATCAATGGCTTCTCCCAATCCACCCAACACCACCCATCGGCAGGCACCTTGGACACCTCAGGCAGTGCAATACTGCATCTGACTGCTGGAGTAGCACTAGGCCTTTGAGCACAGGGGCTCAGAACCAAAGAACCCACCACATTCTCTCATGGGGATAGAGCCCTAAGACCCAGGTGACCTTGTAACAGAGGAGACACACACCTCCTCAGGGAATAAAGGGCAATTTTTGCCTAATAGAGATCTGGGAGGCCTAGGCAGTGCAAGAAGCCTCTGCAGTACCTACTGGAAAGCAAATGAAAAATCTCTTTTTATCAACCTTCTAAAAAGGCATCACTCTTAATAATAACCAAAAAAAAAAAAAAGCAAAGCTCATTTCTGTAAATCTCCAAGAGGAGAAATAAGCCATCAAATACCATGAGCAACCAAGGTAACTAGGCAGCTCAGAAAAACATAGAAATATGTGTTTTAAATGACAGAATTCAAGATTGCACTTCTGAAAAAATCTCAACAAGATGCAAGAAAACTCAGAGAAGCAATATAACAAACTGAGGAACAAAATCAATGAACGAAAGGAATCCTTTACCAAAGAGATTGAACTTTTAGTAAAGAACCATGTTAAAATTTTGGACCTGAAGAACTCCATATAAGAGACAAGTAATAAATAGTGAGCTTAGGAAATAGAACTGACCAGATGGAGAAAAGAATTAGTGATATTGAAGACAGAAATCTGGATGGAGGAAGAGAGAGATGAGATTAAAAACAAAAAATGAAAAAACTCTACAAGAGCTATTTGACTACATCAGAAAGAGAAATATAAGAAAAATAGGTATACCAAAAGGAGAAGAGAGGAAGAAGGGAACAGAGAGCCTATTCACATATATAGTCAGTGAGAATTTCCCAAACCTATGGAAAGAACCAGATCCTCGAATCCAAAAAGTAAAAGAGAGAGAGAGAGCGAGAGAGAGAGAGAGAGAGATACAAAAGGAGTAATACCAAAATATAAGCAACACATGGTTTTTTTCTCACATTAGGGACTCTTTATTG
>NW_006433879.1:967055-975762 GCF_000325575.1 Pteropus alecto | reverse complement strand
AAGAAAGAAAGAAAGAAAGAAAGAAAAGAAAAGAAAAGAAAGAAAAGAAAGAAAAGAAAAGAAAAGAAAAGAAAAGAAAAGAAAAGAAAAGAAAAGAAAAGAAATACCTAATTATCTCAATCCAAAAAGGCCTCTCCAAGGCACATTATATTAAAATTGTCAAAACTAAAGCATAATAAAGAATTCAAAGGGCAGCCAAGGAAAAGAAGTTGGTAACTTATAAAGAAAATCCCATTCAATTATCAAATTTTTTAGCAGAAACTCTACAAGCTAGGGGGAAGTGAAATCAATTATTTGAATTATTGAAAGAGAGAAATTATCAGCCAAGAATAATATATCCAGCAAAGTTCTCTTTTAGATATGAAGGAGAAATCAAAAACTTTTCAGACATACATAAGCTGAGAGAATTTTCTACCCCAAGGCCTGCATTACAGAAAATACTTAAAAGGGTTATTCTACTTGAAACAAAAAGATAAAAAACTATGAGTAAGATGATTAATAGACAGACAGAAACAGGAAATTACAACCTTTATTTAGAAAATGGTATTATACCCTTAAATATTACATAATAGTTAAAGGAGGGGAAAACATTTTGAAAAGAAAAGACAATAACTACTGTAACCTGGAAGTAAACTAACAGCTTAACTAGGGGTAATTTGTGACAACAAAAACATAAAACAGGAGAGAGTAAAGGTCTGAACTTGCAAAGAACAATGGAGATAAGACTCATGCAAAAGAAAAAGAACACATATGAAACTTTATTTTACATAAACTTGATAACCACACAAAAAATCCATAGCTGAGAAATATAACATTAAAAAAGGGAAGAAATCATAGAATACCACTAACAGACAGAAACACAAGGACAAAAAAAAAAAGAATGGAAAGAATGGAGACACTGAACTGCAACAAAAGATAAAATAGCCATAGCAAAACCTCAAATATCAATAATCACCCTAAATGTTAGTGGACTAAATTCACCAAATAAAAAGGCACAGAGTAGCAGATTGGATCAAAAAAAAATAAAACCCAACTATATGCTGCCTTCAAGAGACACATCTCAGCTGCAAGGACAAATATAGACTCAAAGTGAATGGGTGGAAAACTATAATCCAAGCAAATGGCATCCAGAGATAAGTGGGTATGACTGTACTTATATCTGACGAAATACTCCTCAAGATTAAAAAAAAGGTAATGAGAGAAAAAGATAGACATTTCATAATGATAAAGGGGACAATACAGCAAGAAGACATAACATATCAATATATATAAAGCAACTACTAACAGAACTAAAGGTCTCCCTTTTTTTGACCAAAACAAAATTATAATAGGAACCCTAGATACCCCACTGACAACTATGAATAGATCATCTAAACAGAAAACCAATAAGGAAATATCAACCTTAAAAGACACATTAGACCAATAGGACAAAATAAACATTTACAGAGTCTATAATCCCAAAACACCCAATTATACATTCTTCTCTAGTGCACATGGAACATTTTCAAGGATAGACTATATGTTTGGACACAAAACTAGCCACAACAAATTCAAAAAGATTGAAAGCATATCTCGCATATTCTCTAACCAATGTTTTGAAACTGGAGATCAACTGCAAAAAAAAAAGAGGAGGGACCACAAATGTGCGGAAATTAAACAATATGCTATTGAACAATGACTGGGTAATAGAAAAAAATAAAAGGAGAGATCAAGAGATACATAGACACAAATAAGAATGAAAATACAACATATCAAAATATTTGGGATATAGCAAAACAATAACAAAGAGGAAAGTTCATATTATTACAGGCCTATCTCAAAAAACAAGAATAAGCCCTAATAAACAACCTAATACTATGTCTTAAAAAGCTAGAAAAGGAAGGACAAATGAAGCCAAAAGTCAGCAGAAGGAAATAATTAAAATTAGAGCAGAATTAAAATTAAGAACAAATAGTCAATAGAAAAATTAATGCAACAAAGAGTTGCTTCTTTGAGAAGCTTAATAAAATTGACAAACTCATGGCTAGACTCACTAAAGAAAAGAGGAAGGACACAAACAAAATCAGGAGTGAGAGAGAATTATGACAGATATAATCAAAATACAAAGAATCATACAAAAATACCATGAAAGACTATATGCTACCAAATTCAATAACCGAGAAGAAATGGACAAATTCTTTGAAATATACAACCTTCCTAGACTAAACCAGGAATAACTGAAAAATCTAAAATTACCTATCAATAGTAAAGAAATTGAAACAGTCATAAAAAACCTCCCAAAAAGTAAAAGTCCAATGGCTATACTAGTGAATTCTACCAAACATTCAAAGATTATTTAATATCTGTTTTTCCTATACACTTCCAAAAAATTGATTAACACCTTCTAATTTTTTAAATTTATTTATTTGTTATTAGTATAGGAACGCTATGGATTTTTTTAACGTTGATTTGTATTCAGAAACTTTACTGTATTTGCTTGTTTCTAGTAGTGTTCTTGTGGAGTCTTTAGGGTTTTCTATATAGAGAATCATGTCATTCACAAATAGTGACAGTTTGACTTCATTTCCTGTTTGGAATCCTTATATATCTTTCTCTTGTCTGTTTGCACTCGCTAGGACCTCCAATGTTATATTGAATAACAGTGGCGATAGTGGACAGCCTTGCCTTGTTCCTGATCTTAGAGAGAAGGTTTTTAGTTTTTCACCATTAAGTATAATGTTGGCTGAGGGTTTGTCATATATGGCCTTTATTATATTAAGGTTATTTTCCTTCTATATCGATTTTGTTAAGTGTTTTGATCACAAATGAGTGCTTTATTTCTCCTTCATATCTAAATGAGGCTTTGCTGCTTACATTATTCTTGGCTAGTAGTTCCTTTTATTTAATAGTTTGATTATTTGATTCCACCCTTCCTAGCTTGTAAGGTTTCTGCTGAGAAGTCCAACGATAATCTAATGGGATTTTCTTTATAGGTTACCTTTCTGGGTTGAGATAACTGGGTGTTCTGTTGACTTCTTGAATTCCAAGCTCCACCTCATTCCTTAGATTTGGAAAATTCTCATCAACTATTTGTCTGAAAATGGTTTTAACCCCTGTTCCTTTTACTCCCCTTCGAGAATTCTGTTATTCTTGTTTCCTTTCCTGGTGTTATCAGCTAGTTCTGGTATTTCTCTTTCATTATTTTTTATTCTTTGGTTTCTCTCTTCTGCCTTCTGATTTATTTCTGGATTTCTGTCTTCAATATCACTGATCCCTTCCTCCATTTGGTCGACTCTATTTCTCAAGCTTGTTATTTCATTTTTCAACTCTTGCAGTGTGTTCTTTATCTCTAGAAGATTTATTCTGTTGTTTTTGAGGGTTTCAATCTCTTTGCTAAATAACTCATTCTGTTCATCTAGTTGTTTTTTCAGTTCCTGAAATTGTTGATATGATTCCTTTCAGATCTCACTGAGTTTTTTCAGAAGTACCATCATGAATTCTCTGTCATTTAAGTCTCATATTTCTGTCTGTAAGCTTTTTTTTTCTGGGGTTTTTTCTCTTCCTTTCTGAGATACCTTCTCACCTTGGTTGTTCATGGTGTTTTATGGACTATTTCTCTGCCCGGGCATTAATGGAAATGTCTTCTGTTTGTTTGTTTTTTTCCAGAAAGATTTATTATATAATGGTCTCTAGCCTGTTGCAAAGAAAGTGTTTTTCTTTTGGTTTCCTGTAGGTGGCGTCTAAGCCTCTTGGATTCTACTTTATATAAAGTCTTAATAATGTCTTTTTTTTTTTTACTTATAGATGTTTAATCACACTCACTACCCTCAGTCTCGGTTCCTTCAGTGTTAGCAACAGTTTGAACAGCGTTTGCTCAGATTCCCCTGGGGCTCCGCGGTGATTGGTCACGTAGGGTATGGGGGGAGGGGCCCTCTGGGTTGGAGTTGGGTGCTGCCGTTCAGCCTCGGTTTTGCAACCGCGGCTGGTAAAAGTCAACTGTTGTTTCTCTGCTGTCCCTACTTTTCTGATGTACCCGTTTCTCTGCCTTCTGCCCTGATGACTGAGCACTGCCACAGCTGCGTGGAGCTCACAGCACTCCCAGGCAGGGCTGTTCAAGAAAGTCATTGTACCTTCTCTCTTCTCCCTCCTCCTACAGAAAGCTCCTGTAGCTGTAAGAGGTAAGTTCTTTGTTTCTCCCAGTCCACCACCCAACACTAGGGGTTCTGACCTGCGGTAGCTCTTATGTGCAGATCCCATGCTCAGACATGTTGGTGTGCAGTTTGGATATTTTTTGTTGAGTTTTAGATGTTCAGCTTATTGTTGTTTCAAGAGGAAAGATCTGGGGGCGTCTCTCACTCTGCCATGTTTCTGATGTCACCTTACCTTCTAACTAATTTTATGAGGCCAATACAACCCTAATTACAAAACCTGGTAAAGATGACACAAAAAAAGAAAACTGCAGACCATTGTCTCATGAATACAGATGCAAAAAGCCTAAACAAAATTCTAACTAATCTAATATACAATACATTTAAAAGATTATACATCACAATCAAGTGAGGTTTGCTCCAGGAGTGCAAGGATGGCTCAATGTACACCAATTGATCAATGTGATATACCACATAAACAAAACAAAAGATAAGTATTATGTAACTATATTGATAGATGCAGAAAAAGCATTTGACAGGATACAGCATCTACTTATAATTAAAATACCTATGAAAATGGGTATAAAATAAAAGTATCTCAACAGAATAAAGGCCATATATGACAAACTCTCAGCTAATATCATACCTAATTGTGAAAAACTGCAAGTTTTTCTTCTGAAATTAGGAACAAAACAAGAATGCCCACTCTCACCACTCTTATTTAATACAGTATTGGAAGTCATAGCTAGAGCAATCATGCAAGAGAAAGAAATAAAAGACATCCATTTAGGGAATGAAGAATTTATATTGTCAATTTTTGCAGATGACATAATTCTCTATATAAAAAATCTTAAAGACTCCACCTAAAACTATTAGAACAATAAACAAATACAGTTATCTTGCAAGGTACAAAATCAATGTACAAAAATCCATACTGTTGCTGTACACTAACAATGAAATTTTAGAAAAAGACATGAAGAAAACAATTCTATTTGCAATTCTAACAAAAGAATAAAATACTAGGAATAAACTTAACAAAGCATATGAAGAACCTATACACTAAAAAACAGAAGACATTATTAAAAGAAATTAAAGAAGATACAAAGAAATATAAAGATATTTCATGTTCATGGATTAGAAGAATCAACATAGTTAAAATGGCCATATTTCTCAAAACAATATACAGATTTAATGCAATCCCCATTGAAATCCCAAACATATTGTTAAAGAAATAGACCAAAATTATCAGATTTACATAAAAGCACAAAAGTCCCTGAATAGCCAAAGCAATCCTGGAAAAAAAAAAAAAAAGAAGTCTGGATATATCACACTGCCTGACTTCAAATTATACTACAAAGTGACAATAATCAAAATGGCATGATGTTGGCAGAAAAACAGATACACATACCAATAAAACAGAATTGAGAGACCAGAAATAATCCTATATATATATAGGCAAATAATTTTTGACAAAAAAAGCCAAAACTATGCAATGGTGAAAAGGAATCCTCTTCAATAAATGGTGCTGGAAAAACTGGAAAGCCACATGCAAAAGAATGAAATTAGACTGCTTAACTCAATATTAATTCAAAAGGATCAAAGACCTAAATATAATACCTGAAACAACAAATTGCATAGAAGAATCATAGGTATTAAACTCACGGACCTTGGATTTAGAGAGGATTTCATGAATTTGACCTGAAAAACAAGAGAAATAAAAGCTAAAATAAATGAATGGGACTACATCAAACTAAAAAGCTTCTGCACAGCAAAAGAAACCATCAACAAAACAAAGAAGCAACCATCTGAATGTGTTAAGATATTTGCAAACAACACTTAATATGAAAATATATAAGAACTCATACAACTCAAGAACAAAAACGATCCAATTAAAAAATGGGCAGAGAACCTGAACAGACACTTTTCCCAAGAAGACATACAAATGGCCAACAGACTTATGAAAAGATGCTCGATTTCACTAGCTATTAGGAACTGCAAATCAAAACCACAATGATATACCACCTCACAGCTGTTAGAATGGCTATTATCAAAAAGACAAGTAACAATGAACAAGTTTTGGAAAGGTAACGGGGAAAAGGATCCCTCATATATTGCTGGTGGGAATGTCAATGTGGTAAACAGTAGGAGGTTTCTCAAAAAACTCAGATTAGAATTACCATATGACCCAGCAATCTCTCTTCTGAGTATTCACCTCAAAATTCGAAAACATTTATCTGTAAACATATATGCATCCCAATGTTCATTGCAGCATTATTAATGGCGGCCAAGACATGGAAACAACCATAGTGCCCTTTGATAGATGATTGGATACAGAAGATGTGGTACATATATACAATGGAATATTACTCAGCCATAAGAAGAGATGAAATACTGCCATTTACGACAACATGGATGGACCTTGAGATAATCATGCTAAGTGAAATAAGCCAGACAGAAAAAGTTGAAAATCACATGATAACAGTTATATATGGGATATAAACCTAAAAGCAACAAATGAACAGGACAAACAAACAGAGACATGGACATGGACAATAGACTAGTGGTTACCAGAGGGTAGGGGGGAAGGGAGGGGGAGAGGTAGATGGGGTAAAGGGAGTCAAATATGTAGTGACAGAAAGAAATCTAACTTTGTGAACACGCAGTGTAAATATATATATGCCTTACTGTTAAAGTGTACAGCTAAAACTTATTGGATTTCATTAACCAAGGTCACCATTAATTAATTAATTAATTAATTAAAAAGAAACTGAAAGCAACCAAAGAACAAGACTAACAAACAAAAACTCATACACACAAACAATAGTTTAGTGTTTACCAGAGAGACAACAGCAAGGGTGGAGGCAGATAAGGGTAAAGCGGGTCAAATACATGGTGACAGAAGGAGATTTGACTTTGAGTGGTGAACACACAATGTAATATGCAGATAATGTATTATTGAATTATACACTTAAAATCTATATAATTTTATTAACCAATGTTACCTCAATAAATTCAATTTTTAAAATGCTAAAAAAAAAGAAGTGGAACTCAAAAAAATAATGAAATCTTGTCATCTGCAAAAACATGGATGGACCTAGAGGGTATTGTGCTAAGTGGAGTAAGTCGGACAGAGGAAGACAAATGTCATATGATTTCATTTATATGTGAAATCTAGAGAACAGGATAAACAAACAGAAAAGCTCATAGATACAGAGAGCATTTTGATAGTTGCTGGATAGGGGGAGTGGGATAATGAGTGAAGGACAGAAAGGATTAAGAGATAGTCAAAAGTATTGTAGAGATTCTAAGACTTCTTCATTTGTGGCAATCTGGAAGAAGCTCCTTCAGTAGGAGACTGAAGAAAACATGGTGGAGTGAGAGACGTCCCCAGATCTCTCCTCTCAAAACTATAATAAACTGAACATCTAAAACTCAACAAAGAACACCCAAAGTGCACACCAGCACCTCTGAGGATGGGATCTGTGCATAAGAGCTACCACAGGTCAGACCTCCAAGTGTTGGGCGGTGGACTGGGACAAATAAAGCTACCTGAGCTCCTTGCAAGAGGAGGGGGAGGGGTGAAGGTGCAGCGACTTTCCTGATCAGCCCTGCCTGGAAGTGCAGGAAATTAGCGGCTGGCAACAGAGTCCAGTCATAAGGGCAGAAAGCAGAGAATCGCGACTGAACAGCAGAGAAAAACAGTTTATTTTACTGGTCCCATTTCCAAAACCAAGGCTGAGCAGCAACCCCCATGCTCCAACCCAGAGGGCTCCACCCCCATACCCTCCGATAGAACACCTTGGAGCCCCAGGGGAATCTGAGCAAAAGCTGCCAAGACTGAGGCTACCTCTCACAGCCTCTGGAGCTCCCTGCAGGAGGAGGGATAGGAAAGAAGGAGTGGCGAGTTCTTGCTGCAATTTCCCTGAACACCTGAGCCTGGGAGGGTTGTGGGCTCCCCGTGGCCCAGTCATCAGGGCAGAGAGCAAAGAAGAGGCTGGCAGAGAAACAACAGTCGATACTTCCTGACTGTGGTTGCAAAACTGAGGCTGAGCTGCAGCCCCCAACCCCCAACCTACCCAGAGGGCCCCTCCTACCAGATCCTCTGAGACCAAACACCACAAAGTCCCAGGGGAAACTGAGCAAACACTACTGAAACTGTTAGGGATCCAAGAGGCTTAAATGCCACCTACTGGAAACCAAAAGAAGAGCACCTTCTTTGCACTGGGCTAAAGAGAGAACTTTATATAATAAATCTTCTTTCTGGAAAAACAACAGAATATACTTCCATTAATACTCAGGTGGAAAAAAATAGTCCATTAATCACCATGAACAACCAAGGTGACAAGGCATCTCAGAAAGAAAGAGAAAAATCTCCAGAAAATGAACTTACAGACATAGAAATATGCAACTTAAGTGACAGAGAATTCAGGATGGTATTTCTAAAAAAACTCAGTGAGTTCTGAAATGAGTCATATCAACAATTTCAGGAATTGAAAAAACAACTATATGAGCAGAGGAAGGAGATTGAAACCTTCAAAAAGAACAGAATATCTTCTGGATATAAAAACACACTGCAAGAG
>NW_006433879.1:949888-963633 GCF_000325575.1 Pteropus alecto | reverse complement strand
AGTCAAACTGTCACTATTTGCAGATGACATGATTCTCTATATAGAAAACCCTAAAAACTCCACAAGAACACTACTAGAAACAATAAGCAAATACAGTAAAGTCTGTGGATACAAAATTAATATTCAAAAATTCATAGCTTTTCTATACTCTAATGAAATGTCAGAAAAAGAAGTGGAAAAAATAATTCCTTTTGCAATTGCAACAAAAAGAATAAAATACCTAGGAATAAATTTTACAAAACATGTGAAGGATCTATATAATGAAAACTACAAGACCCTATTAAAAGAAATCAAAGGAGATACGAAGAAATAGAAAGATATTTCATGTTCTTGGATTGGAAGAATCAATATAGTTAAAATGACCATATTACCTAAAGCATTATACAGATCTAATGCAATCCCCATCAAAATCCCATCGTTCTTTTTTAAAGAAATAGAACAAAAAAATCCTCAGATTTGTATGGAAGCACAAAAGACCCAGAATTGACAAAGCCATCCTGAGAAAAAAGAATGAGGCCGGAAGCATCACATACCCAACTTCAAATTATACGACAAAGTGACAATAATCACAACGGCATGGTATTGGCACTAAAACAGACACACGGACCAGTGGAAAAGAATCTAGAGTCTAGAAGTAATCCCATGTTTATATGGGCAAATAATTTTCGACAAGAAAGCCAAAAACATACAATGGAGAAAGGAAAGCCTCTTCAATAAATGGTGCTGAGAAAACTGGAAGGTCACCTACAAAAGAATGAATCTAGACTGTTGTCTATCACCACATATCAAAATTAACTCAAAACGGAGGAAGGTCCTGAATATAAGACCTGAAACAATAAAATACATAAAAGAAAATAATAAAATACATAGAAGGAACTAAACTCAAGGACCTTAGACTTAAAGAGGATTTTATGAATTTGACCTGAAAAGCAAGGAAAGTAAAAGCAAAAATAAATGAATGGGACTACATCAAACTAAAAAGCTTCTGCTCAGCGCAAAAAAAACAAAACAAAACAAAAAACAAAAAACAAAAAAAAAATCATCAACAAGGTAAAGAGACAACCATCTCAAAGGGAAAATATATTTTCAAACAATGTCTCCGATAAGGGCCTAACATCTAAAATATACAAAGAACTCATACGACTCAATAACAACAAAAAAACAAATGATCCAATAAAAAAATGAGCAGAGGACCTGAACAGACACTTCTCCCTAGATGACATACAAATGGCCAACAAAAAGATGTTCAACATCACTAGCCTTTAGGGAAATGCAAATCAAAACCACAATGACATACCATCTCACACCTGTCAGAATAGCTATAATCAACAGGGCAGGTAATAACAAATGTTGGAGAGGATGCTGGTGGGACTGCAAATTGGTACATTCACTATGGAAAATAGTATAGAGGTTCCTCAAAAAACTAAGAATTGATCTACCATATGATCCAGCAACCCTTCTATAGGGTATTTACCCCAAAGACTTAAAAACCCATATCCGAAAAGTTATTTGCACACCAATGTTCATAGCAGCATTATTCATGGTGGCCAGGACATGGAAGCAACCGAAGTATCCTACGATAGATGATTGGCTAATATTCTATATATACAATGGAATATTATTCAGCCATAAGAAGAGATGGAATACTGCCATTTGCAGCAACATAGATGGACCGCGAGATAATCATGCTAAGTGAAATAAGCCAGACTGAAAAAATTAAAAATCACGTGATATCATTTATATGTGAGATATAAACATAAAAGCAACAAATGAACAGGACAAACAAACAGAGACTCATGGACATGGGCAATAGACTAGTGGTTACTAGGGGGTGGAGGAAGAGGGGTTAGGTAGACGGAGTAAAGGGGGTCAAATACAAGGGGTTAAGGGGAGGGCGAAGTGGGTAAAGGGATCAAATATATGGTAGCTGAAGGACATTGGACTTTGGGTGGTAATCACACAATAGAATATATAGATGTCAAACTATAATGTGCACCTGAAAATTATATAATTGTATTAACCAATGTTACCCCAATAAACAATTTAAAAAGAAGTATTGTAATAACTATTTATAGTGTCAAATGAGTACTGAATTTATGGGAGAGATCACTTTGTAAGTTATATAAATCTCTAATCACTGAGTTGTACACCTGAAACTATAATGTTGTATGTCAACTATAATTGAAAAGAATAAAAATATAAAAATTTTAAAAAGCAGCAATTAGCCTATGGTGAATAAGGTGAAGACATTAAAAAGTCCTAATTGACAGTTACAAAATAGTCGTGGGCATATAAATTATAGCATAAGGAATATAGTCAATAATATTGTAGTCTATGACCATGCTACCCTAAACAAGCCCAATCCCATCTGATCTTGGAAGCTAAGCAAGGTCAGGCCTGATTAGTACTTGGATGGGAGAGAACTTAGGAAGTCCAGGTGCTGTAAGCATAAAAAATAAAAAAATAAGGGATTGTATGCTGACAAGGTCCTTGCAATCTGTAAGGTCAACCAAGGATTGCTTCGCCTAAAAATTTTAAAAATAATAATAATAATAATATTGTAATAACTATGTATGGTGGTAGGTGGGTACTAGACTTATTAGGGGGATCACTTTGTAAGTTATACATATGTCTAACCACTATGCTGTACACCTGAAAGTAATATAAAATGATATTGAATGTCAACTCCAAATAAAAATGAAAAATGAAAAAATCAGTCCCCAGAGCTTTACAGTTGGTAAAGTGCTGTAAATTCCAGTTCTAGCTGCATAGTGAATGACAGCTGATTTTGATTTTATTTTATTTTTTTACTGTGAGGGGAAAAAAATGAGCATTTGATTGAATAATTCTCTATATAATTAAGTGCTTTCAATTTTGTTTAATTGCTTAAAATACATTTATAATAAAAGTATAATTATATCAATGCTTCTAAGAAGGAAGTATTGGTGTAGTATAAAATGTTGCATTTTATCCTAACAACTGTTAATCTAAATATTTGAGGGGGGGATTGTCCGTGGTTTATTGAAAATATTACAGCACAGCAGAAAGATTCAAACAGCTCCACGTGGTGTTTTGAAATTCATCCCAACTGTAGGCTGAGTAATCTACAGGTTGGACAGACTGCCAAAGTCCAAGAGCATCAGTATTTCCTTAGTGTTAGGATCAATTTCAATAATCTCCTGATCCAGGGCTGAGACCTTGGGAGCTAAGTTATCTCTCCTTTTTCTCTCCTCTTTCTGCAGCTTGATGGAGATACCTCTCACAGGGCTTCTCTGAATCCACTTTATCAGATGGGTAACCTATCCCACTATCTTGTTGCAGAGCTTCTTGCTGGGAATTATGACGATCTTCTCAAACAAATGCTTGTTAGTGTGGAAGTCACTGCCCAGGTACATAATTATTTTTGATGATGACCTGGGCCACCTGCTTTATAGTCTTGTTGCAAACTCAGCCCACCTTGTCAGATCCCCTGGTGAAAAAGCTAAATATGTTCAATTTATACAAGAATAGGTACCATCATATCAAATAATATTTTTCCTTAAACCAATTTGTACTTAGAAAGACAAGATTATCACTCATGAAAAAAATTAAAACAATGTAAAATTAAGAGCTAAATTGTTCTGCACAGGTAACAAGTGCTGAAGAAAATGAGCTCAATGAGAGAACAATCAGAATAAGCTTCATGGAAAAGGAGAGATTGGGAGCCACTTTTGAATAGATGTGGGATTGCAAGAGGAATAGAAACTGAAAAGACAGGAAGTAAATGCTGAGTAAATGCTGAGAAATGGTGAAATCAGCCTAATTAACTTAAAGGACAAAATCCTATGGCAGGAAAATAAAAGCATATGTTCACACTCTAATTTGTAAACTAATGTTCATAGTAAAATTATTAATAGCAAAAAAGTGGAAACAATACTAAGTTCCATCACCTAATGAATGAATAAAGGTTTAGCCACACAATGAAGCATTGTTCTACAATAAAAAGAAATATTGATATGTGCTATGACATGGTTGACCCCTGAAAACGTGATGTTAAGTGAAAGAAGTTAGTCATAGAGGGCCACGTATTAATTCTACTCATATGAAATATCCACAATAGTCAAATCTATAGACAGAAAGTTGATTGGCGATTGCCTGGGGCTAGGGGATATAAGAAGCTTAGAATGACAGCTAAGATATGGGGTTCCTTTTTGTGGTGATAAAAATGTTCCATAATTAATTGCAGTGATAGTTGTACAACACTGAAAATATTAAGAAACATTGAAATGTACATTTTAAAAGGGTGTATTATATAATGTGTGAATTAGATTTCAGTAAAGTCTTTTTGAAAATCCAAATATATATATAGTGTAATAACTATGTATGGTATCAGATGGGTACTAGAGTTATCAGAGGGATCACTTCATAAGTTATATTGTCTAACCACTATGCTCTACATTTGAAACTAATATAATATTGAATGTCAACTATAATTGAAAATTTTTTTTAACTTAATGTAAAAAATGTGTGTGTGTGTGTGTGTGTGTGTGTGTGTTGAATACCTGCTATGTGCCATATATTATTCTAAGCACTTAGAGTATATCATGAACAAAACATGCCTAACCTCATGGAGTTTACATCTTAGTAAGAATAAGCAGTGGAAAAGATAAGCAAATCATATAAAGAGGTTAAGTAAGTACTACAGTGTAAGAAACAGAGCAGCACAAAGGGAAGGGGAAGACGGGCTGCAGTATTAAGGAGAAACAAGCTACACCTCTTGAAGAAAATGACATCTGAGCAAAGGCTTGAAGAAGAATACCTGGAGGAGGAATATCCCAGACAGAGTTACCCAACTGTGTAAATGTTCTCAATGGGCACATGTCTGGTGCCCCAGAATAGTAAGGAGGCCATGGGGATGGATTGGAATAAGGGAGGGTTAGATAGGTCAGAGAGATACGGGACTAGACTATAGAGGGGCTGGTGGACAATTGGAAGAACTTTAACTTTTGCTTTCAGTGAGTTGAGAGGCATTGCAGGATTTTGAACATGAATTCGCTGAAGTTTTAAAAGCTTCATTCCAATTGCTCTGTAGAGCGTAGTCTATAATAGTTTACTATAAAGGCAAAGCAGAGAGATCTGTTAAGAAGCTCTCACAATAATTCTTAGGAAGGAGGTGGCAACCAAATGACAGCAGAGGAGGAGGTGAGTAGTGGGGTCTGGATTTTTTGCAATTTTTTATTGTGGTAAAACATAACATAAAATTTATCATCTTAACCATTTTTAAGTATGCAATTTGATGATATTAAATACAATCACAGTGTTATGAAACCATCACCATTATCCATCCCCATAACTCTTTTCATCTTATAAAACTGAAAACTAGACATCTTTTGTAGAGATGTAAATAACCAGACATTCTGACAGATGGTGAATATTTGATCAAATATCATAAGCATATCCTTTTTAAACAAAACATGGCCCAGGAAGTCAAGCATTGGATTGTGGAAATTACTTCATTAAATTGAAGATGTGCCTATAGAGAACCAAGGACTACTGGACCAGGGCTGTAAGATTAGATTTTCAGAGGATAGCAACAACATCCCTCTATTATCCAGAAGATTATGAAGCACTTCCTTTACACATTGTAGGAAATCAGCTTAGATTTTAGATAGGGTTAAGACATTAGTAGATACTTAAATTGTCACCAAAGAAGTTTAAAAAGCTGGAAGCATTCTGCTAAGTCCAGGGGTCATAGCTGGTGCATGGACAGATAGGGATGCTGAAGCAAAAACACATCCTCACTATTAGGTCTGCATAGACTACAGCCGGGCCTGGGGCTAAGGGGAGATGGCTTCCTCCAAAGCATTGCACCTTTGGATATGGTGCTATGGCCTTGATAGGGAACCCATACCCACATCTTCCAGGGTCTCAAGGACCAATGTGCATCAGCCCCTGGGTCTCCTCACTCCATCTTGGTGCTAGTCACCCTCTACCTATGTATGTATACCCAAAACTATCAATATTGGAGCCAGTGGGAGTCCCAAAGAACTAATCCAGAGGTTGGCAACATTTTTCTGTAAAGGGCCAGAAAGTAAATATTTTAGGTTTTGTGGCCACACAGTGTCTGTCACAACTTCTCCACTCTGCTGTATTAGGGCAGAATCAGCCATTGTCAACATATAAATGAATGAGTGAATGAACATGGTTGTTTTTCAATAAAGTTTTATTTGTGAACACTGAAATTTGAATTTCATATAATTTTATAGAACAAAATATTCTTTTCTTTTGATTTTTTCCAACCATTTTAAAATGTGAAAACCATTCTCACTTTTGTGGGCAAACAAAAACAGGCAGTAGCTGGATTTGGCCTGCCAGCCATAGTTTGAAGACCCCTGTACTAAAACCTGTGTCTTGGAAGGGTACTTGTGGTTACCGGAGCAGTCTTGAGGGCCAGTGCTACATCCAGTGCTCCAGCTGGCTGTACTAGGATGGAGGCCTTTGAATCGTGCTCCCTCAGGTGCAGTCAGGCTGAGCGCAAAGCTTCAAGATCATTCTCACTGGAGCTTTAAGGCCATGCTCATCATGGTCATTTTTCTGCAGGAGCCCCAGTTGTGACTGCTGTAAGTCAGATGTGCCAGTGATGGGCCTGCTGCTAACTCACAGATGAGCCACACGAATTAGAATAAGGGACCAGCTCTTCACAACACTTACCTGCCATCTACTGGAAAATTGTTACAGTAATAAATAGATCTACCCTGACTATGAATTTGAATAGTCAGGGTATTCATCCAAAAGTCCTTGGAATTTTGCAATGATCATTTACTCGATTTAAGTAAACAGTTACTTTTGGTTCGGGAAATAGAGAAGGAAAAGCAACTAATTCACAGGAGTCCCAGAAGATGTCATGCAAATGACAAAAAGATCGCTCCTCCACAACTGTCTAGAATTTGAGGGAAGGGAGGCAAAAAGGAGGAAGGAAAGAAGGAAAGAAGGAAAGAAGGAAAGAAGGAAAGAAAGAAAGAAGGAAAGAAAGAAAGAAGGAAAGAAAGAAAGAAAGAAAAAGAAAAGAAGGAAGGAAAGAAAGAAAAAGAGAAAGAAGGAAAGAAAGAAAGTCATCACTATTCTTACCCAGAGTTTGGGCTAGCTTTGGTTCAAAGTGGTCATTTAAGATGCAATCTCCTGGGTATAAACTAGGTGCTTTATTTAAGCTACACTTTGATTTATCCAAACACACTTTCCCGTACGCTTACCTTGTTATGACTGTCTCTTTCCTACACTGAATTAGATTAGATTGGTGCTCTGCCCTATGCTGAAGATGATCTGCAAACAGAAAGACTTTCTCAGGAGTCCTACAAACTTACCTCAACTAGACCCTTGAAGAGACAGAGAAGAGAAGAAGCCATCAGCACCTGCCAATTTAAGTACATTGCATGACAGTCCTTCTAAGCTACAGTCAGTCCACAAAGCACTGGGTTTCTATTAATTTCGAAAGGCCTCCGAGCTGAGAGCCAGGAGAACTTGAGTGAGTTAAGTTTTTCCAATGAATTTATGACCTTGGGCCAGCCCCTGGCCTCCTCCTCACTCAGTTTCTCTATCCCTTTGATGAAAACAACACTACTAGACACTGCTATTCTCATAAAGGTTATCTGACAGTGGAATGAACACTCTTTGCACAGCATTACAATTGCAATCCTGTGAACAAAAGGCTGGAGTGAAAGCAAGAAGGGAAAGAAAAAGGGCTGGTTCTACTTATGTAAATTGTAATAGAAAAACCAGGAGACATGGCTCCAGGGTTTCAGGACCTAGCAACAAACCCACAGGTGTCAAAATGAAACATAAAAAAGGGTCAGAGACTGAGACCAAGGGATATTTTCAAAGACTATAATGTCTGCCTTCTCTAATTTAAAACTGAAACCTTTGCTATTTACTCAGGGAAACAGGGAAGAAAGAAATAGGGAGTTGATCTGTTTCACCTTGTTGCAGTCTGCTGGACATTTCCAGCACTCTCAAGCAGGTTGAAAATCCAAGTCAAGAGTTTCCACAGCAAAACAGGTGTGAGCACAGCAAAGACTCAGGAAGCACAAAGTTCACATCAGCTAGAACTCAGGGGACCTGGGACACAGAGAGCCCCATTTCGGGCCTGGTGGAGGGAGAATAAATTGCAAACATCAGACCCAGATTTAGTAATAAAACTGTCCGAGGAAGAGCCAGCAGATCCCAGTGTTATCACAGCTGCACAGGGGCAGCTCAGCATGGAGGATAACAGGTCCTTTGTGAGCACAAAGCAGATCTGTGCATGGGTTGGGGGGCAGGTTGTGAAAGGAGGCTAAGGGATCCCTTCAGCACTCTTTATGACCCCAGGAAGAGAATGCTGGGAAAGGCTGAGTATTATGGCTCATGCAAACCTGTGTCTGCCACGATCTGACAAAGCCCTTAATCTAAATTATTCTTTATAAACTTAAAAACCAGTTGCCATCTCCTCATCTACATTTCGTGACTAACTTCCATGTTGAAGCTTCTTTCTGAGGAGATAGTGTATCTCTGGGCCTGGCGTGTTGTAGAGACTGCCTTTTTAGAGTACAGAAGGGCATTCAGCATGACCCCCCAGCACAGAAAACATATGCCAATGTTCAAGTCCATTCTAATCCAAATAAGAAAAGTGGGCACCTCCATTGGCTCACCTGCCAGCACTTTCTACAACTATCTCAGGAGGCTCAAGAGCAGGACCCTCAGGCTCTCAAGCTCCTCCCTTCTTTTCTTGATGTTCCCATATCCTACTGCCCTTCACTGCCAGTAGTCCCATGAGTCAGGTCCACAGGACACAGCCCTTGGCCTCCTTACAGACATGAGTCTTTCCTCAGGGAATGGGCACCATGCCTTGTGCTGCTTGCTAATCCATGGGCACAAAATCCTCCCTACCTCCAACACGCCACCACAATCTGAGTTCAGACTGTATCTTTTTGTGGGAATTTCCTGAAGACCTGGGAATAAACCAAGGGAAATATAACAGAGATAACTTAGAAGTGGGCCCACATCTGTCCTATAGTTCCCAAACTGACTAACTGCTCACCTCACTCCGTAACACCTCCACTTGGCCAGAGGTGATCACTACCAGCACTAGTAAGGCCATGCTTTGGCTTCCATCTGCCACTTCTGTGAAATATTTCTCAATTTTTTTAGAACTCCGACACTTGAGGGTGTAGTTATTCAATTTGCTCTCAGACCCAACACCTCCCAAGTCCCAGGTCCTGCCCTAGGACCCACCACTCCCCAGATGATTGACAGTAAAGGCCCATTCCCTTCCAGAGAAACCCCTCCACTCCAGGTATGGTCAGGCCTTGGTGCCTCGACCCGATGATTACTCATAAGATGCAGAGGATGGAAGCGGATATGGGCCATGATGCCAGCGGCTCCCTCCACTCTGACAGGCTCCTTCTGACCCAAGAGCCTTTTCTCTCTCCACACAAGTAGTAGACAGACTCGCCTGATGCTTTAGGGAAAGGGAATCATTGTGGAATCAGAAAATAAGATACACCCTTGGTTTTCAAAAAGTACCATCCAGGTGTGAGACCAAAGATTTGAAAGAAGATGAAGTAGAAAGATATAAGGTTTGTTATCTACCCTCACTACCATCCTCATCTGCAGCACACCCATATATGTAAAAGGGAAGCTATATATATATGTATATATAAAGAACATATGTAACCTAGTTTCTGTGTGTCAATGTGTTTCTGTGTGTACATGAATGTGTGTGAGTGTATATGCACCCTCCAAACTGGGCAGAGAAAGGAATTGTTGGGAGAGGAAGCATGAGGCTTAGGTCCAGCCCTGAAGATATGCTCTTGCCCCTTTCATCCCTAGGCTGAAAGCAAGAGGGTTTGGTAAATGGACACACAGTGGACCCTACCTTGAAGTCTAGAACTGAGACTGGATTATAAATATTCTGGAAGATGCAGCAGTGAGCCTCTTAGGCATGTGTCATCCAGCCTCAGGGGAGTAATGAGTATGGGTGTTTCTAAGCACCACAGGACCCATAGCAGTCCCATCTGTCCCCCATCTATAAGGCGTGGGAGAATATCCCTAAGTTCCCAAGGGCCCAACTGAAACTTGGAAGATAGATAACCTAGGTGGATCAACTCAGAGTCTCAGAACTGGAATGCAGGCAACTATATCAAAGGGACCCACTTGGACAGTCTCCACTGGGACCAGGTGTAGATTCTGCTACTATCTCACCACGTCTCCTTCCCAGGGAGCCAAGAAACCATGGACACCATTCCTGGAGCCCTGTCCAGCCCCTCTTCAGATGGTCTCAGGGAACATGAAACATCCACTGGAAAAAAGTGAAAGTCAGCAGAAGCCTGGAAGAGAGCAAGACCTCAGGAGGGGCTGCCTCCCCCATGGTACCAGGTGGACGGTTGTGTCAAGCTCTGTGTTCTCTAGCTAGAATCAAGCCAAGGATGAGGTTGAGGGGGAGCCAGTGAGTTTAAACCTAAGATGACTGAGCAATCACTAACTCGAGAGAATTAAGAGAATTAATCGGAAGTGGTTGATTTATGTCTATCAAGAATAAGAGAGAAAGAAACTAGACTAGAATTGTGGAAAATAATGGGAGTTACTTTTCTGTTGTACCAAAGTCGAAATGGGAGCTTTGAACCGCTGCAAAGGCATTTCCACGATCTGCAAGTCTGTTTACCCAGCACTCTAAGATCCCAAGGTGAGGCTGCAGCAGGCAGAATTCACCTCCCTCACTCCTCCCCGCAGTCCCAACCAGACCCACAGTCGACATATGTCCAAAGGGAAGAAAGCAAGGTCCACTTGATTGTAATTTTGCTACTGTTTTTTAAAAGGATCCCGTGGGGTTCGGATGATTCAGTTTGGAGGGAAAGTCCATGACATGAACAGAGATCAAGCATCTCCAAGCTATTCAACGATTTTGCAACTTAAACCGGGTGCAGTCAGAAAACAGGTCCCTAAGCGTGCCCGCACTGCCCCTTGCTGGAAGCTTCCAGTACAGATGCGCCGCAATTCGCGACGCGACCTACGGCCATCAGAACCAAGCGGAAGCAACAGCGAGCGCTCAGAGCCTGCCTGCGACCGCCCTTCCCCCGCTAACACTTCTGTCTTCATAATGAACACTTGCTAAGTGGCATTCTAAGTGACATCGTTCTTAATTCTTGGAAATCACCGTATGCCAGATTCTAACTTGGGCCTAGCGAGCTCCCTGCAGACCGCGTGATGCCCAGAGGGCAGACCAGACCCGCAACTGTGAGCACCAAGCCTGAGCCAAGAGGCAGCTCAAGGAAGTGACTTGTGTCTCTAAGTAGGGACACCGGGTCTGTTGCCGCTAGGGTCCCCTGTGGCTTTCCTTTCTGCCATCTGCCGGTACATCAACAGAGGAGCCTTCCATGTCAGGGGGGGAGTCCACGTGATGTGGCTTCTGAGCCCCAGGAAGTCCCGAAACCAGTTTATGGAGGAGACCCAAAATGTCTAATTGGGCAGGAATTCTCTAACCTGCCGAGGGAGGGGCAGCAGCTGAAGCCACGCAACAAGAAAGAGAGGTAGTGTAAAATTGCCATAATCAGGGGGGGAAAAAAAAAAAAAAAAAAAAACGCCTTTAGAAGGACACCAAACTTTAAATTTCAAATTTGAAACAAAATAAATGTCCAACAGTGTGGAAATGGTTGTAATTAATAATAGCCATTTAACTGAGGGGACAATTTTTAATATGATCATGTTCTGTCTTCAAAATGCATCCAAAAAATATAAATGTATTTATAGTGATTTTTCTTTGATAGAGTTAGTAACAATTTTTTCCTCTATTTTTTCTATATTCTTATATTACAAACTGTATTGCTCTTTTAATCCTAAAAACATTTTTACTTTAAAAAAGAACAAACATTTGGAAACAAGAGAGAGATATGAAAAAACAGGTTCCCCAAGAAGACAAGTAGGTTAGAGGGCTTGACCTTGGGCAAAAAGAAAAGGACATCTGCTTGGGAAAAAGGCATCAGGTAGCCAGCATGAAGCCTGCTTTACCAACCCTGGTAAAAAAGAGCTGGGAGCTCAGCCTGAGGGTCCTCACTTCTAAAACTGGACAGGATGCTGTCTGCTGAGGAAATAGCTGCTGGCATGAGAAGAGGACAACAAATACCTGAAAGTAGAGCCTGAGGAGTGGCAGAGGGAGCTGAAAGGGAACACTTAGGGTACAGGGAGTCTAGTGGTCAAAGGTATGAACCTGAGACTGGACTGTGGGGACTGGTGGTGCCACTTAACTGGTTTGGGGATCTTAGGCAAGCTCTTTACCATGCCTCCCCTGACTAACCCCTTCTCTCAAGAGAGTAGTAATGGTTACTTGCCTCCTAAAGCTGTGGAGAGGATACACAAATCAACATCCAGAGTGCATTTGGAAGAGGGCCAGCAGAGAGCAATTACCCAGTAAGTGTTACATGACTGTTTATTTGCAGCACCTCTGAGGAACTTTGGAACGAGCTAGGGGTGTGCCTTTAAAGAAACACAATAGCTTCGACTGTGTCCTTTAGAGGTGCATCACAGAAATTGTGGCACAAGCTGTGGCTTGCCTTCGCAATAAATCTATACATACAACAAATCTATACATACCATATTGAAAAGCATTTTTTTAAATTTTTTTATTGTGGTAAAATATGCATTACAAAATTGACCATTTTAACCAATTTTAGATACACAGTTCAGTGACATTAAGTACATTCACACTATTGTACAACAAACACCAATATCCATCTTCAGAACTTTTTCATCAACCCAAACTGAAACTCTGCCTCCATTAAACAATAATTTCCCATTCTCCCCTGCCCCGACCCACTGACAACCACAGTTCTAATTTTTGTCTCCATGAGTTTAACTACTCCAGGTACCTCATGTAGGTGAAATCGCGCAGTATTTGTCCTTTTGTTACCGGTTATTTCACTTCACATAATGTCTTCAAGGTTCATCCATGCATGTGTCAGAATTTCCTTCCTATTTAAGGCTGAGTGATATTCCACTGTATGTGTATATCACATTTTGTTTATCCATTCATCCGTAGATGGACATTTGGACATTTGGGTTGTTTCCACCTTTTGGCTATTGTAAATAATGCTACTATAAACTTTAGTATACAAATATCTGTTCAAGTCTATGCTTTTTATTCTTTTGGATATATACCCAGAAGTGGAATTTCTAGATCATATGGTAATTCTAGGTCATATTTTTTTAGGAATTGCCATATTGTTTTCTATAATGGCTGTGCCATTTTACATTTCCACCAACAGTGCACAAGAATTCTAATTTTTTCAAATTCTCACCAACACTTACATATACATGCACATATATATGTGTATGTATGTATATATGTGTATATATATATATGTATGTGTGTGTGTGTGTAAGTGTATGTATATAACATCCACCTTAGTGGGTGTGAAGTGATATTTCAATGTGTTTTTATTTTAATTAGGATATTTCCCTAATAATTAGTGATGTTAAGCATCTCTTCATATGCTTATTGGCCATCTGCATATCATCTTTGGATAAATGTCTATTCAATTCATTTACCCATTTTTTAATAAAAATATTTTAATGAAGGCAAATTTATCATTTTTTAATGATTAGTGTATTTTGTGCCTGCTCCAAAATCACAAAAATAATCTCCTATATAATCTTCAAGAGGCTTTATAGTCCTAGCATTTATTTTTAAGGCTATGACCCATCTTAACTTGGGAGTACGTAGTGAAATCAGGGTCACAGTT
>NW_006433879.1:922724-949816 GCF_000325575.1 Pteropus alecto | reverse complement strand
GTATGTTCGAGGAAAAGCAATTAACTGCTGTGTGGGTTGATTTCTTGACTCTCTATTCTGGTCTATTGGTTTGTCTATTCTTATGCCAATAAGCACTGCTTTTATTACTTAGTTTACAGTAACTCTTGAAATCAGTTAAGTAAGTTCTCTAACTTTGTTTCTTTTTTAAAGATTGTCTTAGCTATTCTATATCCTTTGCTTTTCTCTATGAATTTTTAGTATCAGCTTGTCTATGTCTACAGGAAAGTCTTGCTGGACTTAGATCATAATTCCATTGAGTCTTTATATACATTCCAGAAGAACTGCAGTTGTAACTATATTGAATCTTATAATCCATAAACATGGCATGCGTCTCCACTTACTTAGATCTGCCTTAATTTTTCTCAGCAATATTTTGTAGCTTTTAGTATAGAGATCTTGTACATAGTTTGTTAAATTTCTTCCTAGATATTTGATGCTGTTGATGCTATTATCAATAGTACTTTTATTTCATTTTCTAATTCTTTGTTGCCATTATGTATGAATACAATTAATTGTTTATTGACTTTGTGTCCTGTGATCTTACCAAATTCAAGTATTATTCTAGTGGTTTTATTTTTATATTCCATAGGATTTTCTACATACATAATCTTGTCAGTGACTAATGACAGTTTCACTACTTCTTTTCCAATCTGTATGCTTTGGCAACTATGAGGATTGGAATGAGTATGGGGGAGGTGGGTTGGAGGGCTGAGTGAAAAAGCTGAAAGGATTAAGAAGTATAAGTTGACAGTTACGAAATAGTCCCGGGGATGTAAAATACAATATAGGGAATATAGTCAATAATATTGCAATGACTATGTGTGGTGTCATGTCAGGTGGGTACTAGACTTATCAGAAGGATCACTTTGTAAGTTATATAAATATCTAACCACTATACAGCACACCTGAAACTAATATAATCAACTATAACTTAAATTTTTTATTTAAAAAATAATAAGAAGAAAAGATGTTAAGAGGAAAATAAAAGAATGAGTATGGGAGGCATTGGGATTATTGATCAAATATTCATTTACTAAATATTATTTGAAGACTTGCTACATGTATGACACTGCTCAGTAATGAAGAGGGTTCACAGATGCACTGGGGCAAGATCTTATTCTCATCATCAAGAGGACACATGAATATAACTATTACTATTGCAGCATAGTCAGGCACAAGGATGATAAAATACATACTGATAAAGTGCTGTGGGACGTCAAAGAAAGAAAGACTAGTTTTAGGAACACTGCATCACATGAAACCCTTATGTTCCCAGACAGCTTTATGTTTTTCACAAAGTGAAACCTTACTACCAGAATTAACCTTCACAGCTACATGACACAGGCAAGGTTGTTGTCATTACTTGAAGCATTTAAAATTATCTGTCCAAAGTTGCAGAATGATGGATCTATATCATGTATGTAATTTTTATATTTGTATACTTTCCACCATTAGGCTAAAGATGACCTTTGGAAGTTATTTAATGATAAAAATCCTTAGGCTGAAAAGGAACTTTGATGAACCTCTTTTCAGACTTGGTTCTGCTCTTCTGGTAGGACTCTGCTTTCTTGGGGCATGGATGACATGGTAGGTATCAGTTAATTCTGCCCCTCTGGATTTCTGAAGCACTTTTAGCACAGAGAAGAGAAGCAAAGTCCCTCCATGCCCAGCACTCCTCCAGTGGACTTTAACAAGTCTGAGCTAGCATCATTTTTCTGTTCAGAAATCCACTATTTGTTTCCTAGAAACTATATCAATTTTCCAATTCATGCTATAAATTCATGTCTTTTTCTTTTCCATCAGATCCCTAGGATCCTAATTTTGATGTTCCCTCTGATGGAGCATGGGCAAACCATAATATCCTTGATCTCTTCCTTCCAAACACTAGCATTTAAGCCTGGAGCAGGCTTGCTCCTCCAAGTCTGCCATTAAAATAAACAGTCCAGAACTCACCCAGATCTTTCCAGGGAAAAAAAGGAAAACAGAAAAATAAATTTTAAAACTACCATGCCCTCTGGTGGTCCTGAGTGAAATTAGACACTGAAATACCTATTAAATGTCTCAAAAGTACTTGAGTTACAGCAATTAATCATAATATTTGGTTATAATTTTACAAAATAAATTATATCTTTGCCATACTCTTTCTTAATTATAGTATTGTTTGTACATATTAATTTTCTTCATCATGTTTTACGTCATCAGATTTTTTAGTGAATTGCCTTTTCTCAGATTTATCATTTTCAGATTTCTTTCTAATTTATTTCTTCTTTTATTAATATTATTTTTATTTTATATTTCTTTGAATCACCTTTTCCAAGAAATGTAAGTTGGATGTTTTCTTTTTTGTTTTTTCTTTTTCTTTATTGATGATAAAACACTTTTGTAATTTTTCATTTGAATATTTCTTCAATAAATATTCTTATATAGTGTTGTCATTTAATAAACATTATGTTTCTATATTCTCTAAATTCCCATTTTATCCAATTACTATTTGAGAGAGAATTGAGCAAGTTTTAAAAGATACAATATTGTAATTCCTATTGAAACATTCATTGTTATTACTTTTGCTACACTGTGGAAAGTTTTTATAGCCTGTAAGATTTTTCCTTATTTTTTGTAATGTGTTAGTTCTTTTTATGTCATAATGAATTATAATACTTTGTAAAAGTTTTAGACACTGGAAAGGCTTTAAAGCTCAGAGTTTCTCAGTGATTAATTTTATTTTATCGTTTTTTAATCTATATCTAACTTTTGCCAACTTTACTTAATATAAACTGATAATGATAAACTCAAATTTCTAAGTAGTATATTTCACCAAATATTTCTTAAATCTAAATTTTATGTCTTTATGTCAAAAAGTAACAAAATTCATAGTCTTAAAAATATTGTTTTTAATATTGATCATAATTTTGTTAAATGCTGCATATATATAGCCAAATTCCAATGACTAAACAATGCTTTTTTTATATATTAATATTAATGTCAGTGCCTCTGTTCATATTTTATAAAGCCTTTTGGGTTATTTTGTTTCAGGTGCAGTCCAAAGAACATCCTGCCAAGGAAACCTAGTAAGCTGGAAGGAGCAAAACACTTACAGTCAGACCTGGGCAGAATCCCTGATTGACCACTTAGTGGTTGTGAGACCTTGAACACATGGTGGACACCTTTCTAAGGTTGGGGGAATGGCAATGCCTACCATATCAAATTGTTGTGAGGATTAAATTATATGTAACATACATAAATGTCTACAAAGATGCATCTATTTCCAAGAGCATCACCAAAGCCTCAAAAGTTCACAAACCCCGAAAAAGCAGCATCTGGCCTCGGCAAGCCCTGTACCTCTTGATGAACAATTCAAAGCCCGGCACTAGCAGCAGCAGTCCTCCGTACATGGCTTGGCCTCTCAAGGCACCTCTAAGTCCAGTACAGTGGTGGCTATCTTTGGGTTGCTTGGTGGCTCATGCCAGGTGGCCCCAGGCCAGGCATAGTCTGCAGCTGAACTTGGCCTGCAGCCAACCCCTCCCAGGAGGCCCCTGAGTCAGCACATCTGGCCACGTCTGACCATGCCAGACACCATCCAGAGCCACATCCAAGGATGACACACCCAAAAGGCAGACTGAGGAGGCACCAGAGCCCTGTGAAAGCCAGTCCTGCTCCAATGGGTCAGTCCCTGCACAACAGCTCCACCACTGTAGTCACAACCAGCCCTCCCAACAAATCAGCCCAGGGGTCAATCCCTCCCATTGACATGCAAACAGCAACCAAGGTTCAACTACAACAGGTGGGCACACACAACCCACAAAAGAGACACACCTGGAGTACCCAGCTCAGGCGACTAGGGAGAATGCTCCACTGGAACCCATCAGACACCTATTATATAAGGCCACTCTACTAAGACCAGAGCAACCCTGTCTAATACATAGAAACAAATACAGGGAGGCGGCCAAAATGGGGAGACAAAAAAAAAAATATATCCTAAATGAAAGAACAGAAAAATAACTAAACAAAATGGAGACAAGCAATCCAGCAGATGCACAGTTCAAAACTTGGTATAAAGATGCTCAATAAATTTCGAGGAAGAGTAGATGAACTCAGTGAGAACTTTAACAAAGGGATAGGACACATACAAATGGCAGTAGAAAACATAAAAAAGAACCAGTCAGAAATGTAGAATACAATATCTGAAATGAAGAATACATTAGAGGGAATCAACAGTAGATTAAATGAAGCAGAAGATCGAATCAGCAATTTGGAAGCTAAAGCAGCAGAAAACACCCAATCAGAATAGCAACAAGAAAAATAATCCCAGAAAATGAGGATAGTTTAAGGGGCCTCTAGGCCAACATTAAGCGTATCAACATTTGCATTATAGAGGTATCAGAAGGAGAAGAGAGAAAACAAGAAATTGAGAACCTCTTTGAAGAAATGACAGAAAACTTCCCTATCTTTGCAAAGGAAATAGACATGTAAGCCCAGAAAAAACAGAGAGTTCCAAACAAGATGAACCCAAAGAGGCCCACACCAAGACACATCATAATTAAAATGCCAAAGGTTAAAGACAAAAAGAGAATCTTAAAAGCAGCAAAAGAAAAGCAGTAAGTTACCTACAAGTGATCTCCCATAAGACCGTCAGCTGATTTCTCAACAGAAACTTTTCAGACCAGAAGGGACTGGCATGAAATAGTCATAATGATGAAAAGCAAGGGCTTACAAACAAGATGACTGTACCCAGTAAAGCTATCATTTAAAATTAAAAGAGAGAACACGAGCTTCCCAGACAAGATAAAGTTAAAGGAGTTTGTCACCACAAAACCAGTATTACAAAAAATATTAGAGGGACTCAAATTTTTTTTTAAAAAAGGAAAAGGACAAAGAAAGAGAAGGAGAAAGAGAGGGAGTGGGAGAAAGAAGGAGAAGGAGGAGAAGAAGAAAAAATCAAAAACATGAATAATAAAATGGCAATAGCTGCATATCTATCAACAATGACTTTAAATGTAAATAGATGCTCCAATCAAAGGACATAGGGTGGCTGAGTGGATAAGAAAATAAGACCCTTACATATGTTGCCCACAAGAGACCTATTCACTTCAGATCAAAAGACACACAGAGACTAAAATTAAAGGATGGAAAAAAGATATTTCATGAAAATAAAAATGAAAAAAATAAAAGCTGGGATAGCAATATTTATATCAGACAAGACAGGCTTTAAAACAAAGGTTGTAACAAGAGACAAAGATCAGTAATCTTACTTCTGAGTATTTAACTAAAGAAATCCAAAATACTACTTCAAAGGGATACATGAATCCCTATGTTTATTTAGCATTATTTACAATATCCACGACGTGGAGGCAACCTCGATGTTCATCAATGACTGAATGAAGAAAGAAGAGGAATCTAAAGAACAAAATAAATGGACAAACAAAACAGAAACAAATTCATAGATACAGAAAACATTTTGATGGTTTGCCAGATGAGAGGGATGTTGGCAGGGATGAGTGAAAACGGAGAAGCGATAAAGAAGTACAAATTGGCAGTTACAAAATAGTCATGGGGATGTAAATTATAGCATAAAGAATAATATTGTAATAACTATGTGTAGTATCAGATGGATACTAGATTTATCAGAGTGATCACTTCATAAGTAATTTAAATGTATAATCACTATGTTGTACACCTGAAATTAATATAATATTGTATGTCAACTGTAATTGAAAAATAATTTTTAATATCTTTTTAAAATTCAGCCAAGGGAAAAAGCGCATAGGGCAGAGTCCAGGAAAAGCATCAGACATGAAACTCCAAGTGTCCTCTCCTCATGGAGTCAGGACAGCATTTCTTTCCCAGTATTAATGTGTGGCAATACTCGCATAATTTTGCCAACCAGAGAACCTTGCTCAAGCTTTGGTGTCCGGAGCATTTATTTTGGCTCCACCATCACAAACATGATTAATTGTCAATATGGCTCACCTCAGTCTCCAGTCCCCAACCCCTCTGTAATCAACTGATAGATACACTATGAACCAAAGCCCCAACCTACATCACATTGTTACTACCTGAAGTGTCCAGATCCCATCCTAAGACTATCTAGTATGGCAGCCTGCACTCTAAATCACATTTTTAAACTATCTAGTATGACCCAAGGCTGTCACGCAGATGAAGACCGACCCTCCCTATCAAGCACAACATTGCCAGAGTTTAAAGATCATCTCCCAGTGGCCAAAGATGGGTATCAGACATTTTTTTTTGGGGGGGGGGGCAAAGTTAAATTATTTACTACACAGTCATAAAAATCAGTTGTACTATTCTGAAATATGGTTGAAGCTTTTAAAGCCTTTGAAACTATCAACAGCATTTTTTACTTATTTTTTTAAAAAAATTCTTTTTTACTTCAGTTACAGTAAATAAATATAAAGCTAATTTTTAAGTTTGATTGGAAAAGAAAATGAATAAAGAAAAAAGAGAAGGAGGCAGATTATTTGTATGTCCCTATATTTATCTTGCATTTTAACATCATCACTACCAAGAGATTTTCTTTATCTTCTTCTTTAATATGGGAAAATGTCACAGGTCCCTGGATAATGGCATGATGGGTGAGGATAGGCTCTATTTAACAGGCAGAAAGGCTGAATGAAAAAAGATACTGCCAGTTACATGGTAGAAATAAACTGCAAGAATAAAATACTGTCTGAAGCCTGCACAAACAGCTTCCCTAAGAATAAACAATTTAGAGTTGAATAATTGAGGGAGTTATGAGTTTACAAAAGCAAAATGCACACTCTGGGCATCATAAAGGCTAAATTATTAGTTTCCCAAATTTACACATCATTGAAGAATAGTAAGATCGAACACAAGACGTGTTTACTCAGGGACAGAAGGAGCTGCAGAGCACAAGAATGGCTTGTCCAAGGAAAGGCCAGGATGACTTCCAGCTCTGAGAACTAGCTGTCAAGTCAAGACACACTTAGATGGCTTTAACCCAGAGTTCAAGAGAATTGCACTTAAGCACAGATATCTTTCTTTCTGGTGGCCCAGATACTTAAGCCTGGCCACGAGTAGAAGAAACCTGAGAGAAGGCCAGCTTTCTGCCAAGCACAGGCTTCCATGATGACATAGTGGGGTGGTTTCAGAAGGATGGGAAGACTAGTTAGTTCAGTGAATGCACAGAATAGTAAGATAGGGGGAATGTACAACACAGTTGTCAACAGATGACTAAAGGGGCTTGCATTTCTGACAGGGACTGGAGTAAACACGAACTTGAGGTATAATGAAAATTGTTCTAATAAACTCTTCCAGGAGAGCAGATCTTCATTCTAGACCCCAAGCCTTTGTTGAGATTATGGCAGCAAGTAAAGACCTTGAGCTTTCCTTGAGTATCATGCCATTTCATGGAAGCATCTGGAGAAAGACTCCCATTAAGGAGCTGGGAGTCCTTTCCAAGTCAATAATTCACATCAGAAACTTGGACACCAACCTTCATTCTACATTTAGGATACAATTATCTGATTTTTTTTTCCTGAGGAAAATATTATAGAAGTAATATATACATTTTTAGGATTTTTTTTCTTCCTGGCGCACCCGGGGAATGGTCCGTGGCTCCACCTGGGGTGCAAACCCAGGACCTTCTGCGTGTAAAGCAGACATGCTAACACTACTCTATGGAGCCACCTCTTTAGGACTTTTTGATACACATTAGCAAATGCCTAATCAGAATAATTGTCTCAATTTACATATGAATGAAAATGTCCATTTCCCCTAGTCCCCTTCGCAATTTTTGCCATTTAGTAGTTAGGGGAAATTTTTTGTTTCGATTGGTACTTTTTAAAAATCAATAGCAAATCTGGGTATTTTTCTCTAATTCTATGTTTTCTTTTGTGAGTTACCATTCTTTGCCAAATTTCTATTGAAATGTTTTTCTTCTTATTAATTTCCTTTTCTTATTAATATTTTCCCAGCTTGTTATGTGTTAACTTCATTTAGTAGTGGTTTTGACTCTAGTGTACGAAATCCAGCAATCTTATTCTTTATTGTTTCTGCCTTTGTTACCATGGTTAAGAAAATCTTTTCTATGCCAAAATTATAAAAATATTAATCCCTACGCTCTTCTGGGCCTTTTATGGATCTGGGTTGTACAATTTATATTCAATTCATCTGAAGACCTTCTTGGCATAAGAGTCGATAAACATTTAACTTTTTCTTTCCCTTAATTGTTAGCCTTTTGTCATAATGCCATTTATTGAATCATCTATTGTTCCCTAATGTTTTAAAATGCATGTGAAGTGGGGGAATAGTTCTTTGGCAATTTTTCGAATCACCCTGCTGCGCTTCCTCCTGTTGAGTGTGTGCCTTAAGATTCAGGTGGTTTTTGAGAACTGGGCCCCATGTAGGATCTGGGTAAAGACTAAATGTGTCTAGGGAGCATTGGATCTCATCATCTCCAATGCTACCCACTTTCTCCCCCACTTTCCTCAAACTCCTTAAGAAAATTTATGCAGATTAAAGTGAGATAAGTGTCTACAGTCCCCTTTAGAGCTATCTTTTCCCACCAAAGCGTTGTCATATATTTTCACAATGGGATCTAAAACTTGTCCTAATGTCCACAGCTGATCTCGACTTTAAAGGAACCCATATGCACAGAGTGATTTCTAGGTGCACAGTGCTGTTTATCAGAAGGAGAAATGACTGTGGATACTGGAAATTTGGGGGTGTTATGTGGCCTTATGACACAGCCTTCGAAGAGAAGGGAACAGAGACACCCATACAGCACTACTCAAACAGACAAGAGAACTGGCCTTTGCTGTGTACTCCCCGGGCTTTGAAAAATAAAAGTGTAGCTGCTCTAGAAATGAAAGAGAACGAACAATGATTGTGACCTGTACCCTGGCACCCTACCCCTTTCTCTCTCTGACTCTGGAACAAATGACAGGAGTAACCAAAGGGAGCTCTGCAGTAGTGCTGAGGGGCTTGTGCCGGGCAGGGAGCCTTCAGGGCAGTTTCTACTGCACACTCAGGACTTCTCTGCGAGACAGCTGCTGGCCCAGGGTTTGAGGAAGGTGACATGTTTGTCTTCTCAACTAGACTGTCAGCTCCTATAGCAATAACCAACATTTAGGAATCAACTTATTGCTTATGTCTTTGTATACTGTATGAAATTAAATTATTTTATTTTGTTACAGCAGATGAGTGGCTTTAGGGTAGAGGACAAGGACAAGAAAGAGGAAGAATTCATTATGAAAACTTCAATATTCTTCATTCAAAAGAATAAATCAGTTTCCAAGTGGGATTTCTGGAGGCAGAGATCCCAGAGAGGATACTGAGCATAAGAGCTCCAGGATGAGAGAAAACAAAGGCCATGGGAAAAAGGGAGGAAAGCCCCAGACAACAGCAGCTTAAGTCATCAGAAACTTTAACGCCATTTTCCCCTGTCCACATTCCCTCTTGGGAAGACCAGGATTATACAAAAGTGCATTTGAAGGAGGCTTAAGGCATTTTAGAGACCCTTTCTCTTCTGGGTGCTCAAAAGGAAACTTGCTCCCTCCCAGTATCATGCAACAGGGCCAAGGACTTGATTGCCTGTATTTTTGTGACTCTTCAAAGAAATCCCATGAAACAAAGCTCTAGCCCCAGGTGCTGAGTGAATTTCAGGGTTTACGATTTCTCAATGCTTCAGTCACATCTTCAGTTTAAAAAATATATATATAATTTCTTAACCTAGAAAATACTGTTTTCTCTCCATAATTCATTGGATACATGCAGAACGGATTTTCTGAGGTCACCCGTATACCTGCCTTTGCTCTGAGGGAACACGATAGGGCAGTTGCCTGGCCTATACCCTGGCCCTCCCTAAAAGTCTCCACCTGACCCTATCCTGGACTCCCTACCGGGTAAGAAGCCCGTCCAGAGTCCCGCAGCTAGTCAATGGTGGAGCCAACAAGCAAATTCAAGACAACTGCAAAGCCTGCTTTCCTACCCTTATCTGGTGCGAATTCTTACTAAAGGGAACAGAAGGAAAGAGCTCTCCACCACACCGAAGTATCCTCCTCCCAGGCCCTCTAAATTCTCCAGTGGTGTTCCGAGTTATCTTTTCCCACAGTCTATGACTGAAATATTTGCTCTTTGCTTCAAAGCCCTAATTACAGAACATGCAGTCTTTCTTCATGCACTGGGTCAGCATATAACCCCGAAGTATCTAAGACTTTATCAACCGACTTCTCAAGATTTTGTTTCCTTCCACGGTGCCCTGCAAGAATCCTAGAGTCCCGAGTTCCTGGCTCAGTGGACGGCTTCACCAGAAAGCCCGCTCTGCCCAGGCTCTTTGCGGAAAACTTCGCGCGCGCCTTAGGCTGGGGGCCGCAGAGAGCGGGTACCTGAGGGCGGTGAGTGCGCCGCCGAACTACGTTTCCCACAGTGCTCCGGAAAGTCAGGGCCGCCGAGGCCCGGGGCCTAGCGCGGAGCCTCCTGGGAGTTGTAGTCTAGTCCTCTAGCGTCGGGGCTGCTGTGGGCTCCGCGCCGGCCTTTGTCTATCTGCGGGCGCGCACCGCTGTGGTGAGTGAGGCCGCCGTCTGGGTCAGTGCGCCTGGGCGAGTTGGGACCATGCCCGCATGCCGTCGCCCCCGTGCCTTCCGCGGCCCTGAGCAGGCCAGGTTGTCTGGGGACCCGTGGGAGGCCACCCGCTGGGGAGAGGTTTGCGGCCCGCAGAGACAGGTCCAGCTGGACCAGAGAGCTGAGTGCTGAGGTCCGGCACACAGTGCAGGCTTGAGGGGCACGAGGCGGGAGGGAGAGTCAGCCACGAGAAGCAAGGGCCCCTCCGACCGCCGCTCTGCAGGTCGGGCGAGGAAGGTCCTGCACCCTAGAGACGCTGGAGGGGTTGGCCATAGGCAAGTGTACCTGGGGCCTGCTGTGAGGGTTTCAGAAGATGGACAGGGTACATGGAGTCTCTCTAGGGAGGGTAAATGGGAGAAAGGACAAAGTGGATTCAGCTGTGTGAAGATAATCACCTCTTCCCAGAATCTCCTAATCCTGAAACTCCCCCATGAGGTTCCGGAGACATCAGTCACCCCCTGTTTTCGTCCTCTCCTTTGAGGGCTTTCAACTTTAGGTCTTATATCTATAGGTCATGTCAGAGACCCTTCACATTTGGTTCTTTTATTCTCCCAGGAGCTACTTGATATGACACTGTTATTAACCTATTTAGTAAGTGAGGAAATGGAGTCAGGGCTGTTTGGTTACGTGCCCAAGGTCACATGGGGAAGTGGGGGGCCAAGCCTCTCAAAGCTTAATTCTGAGCTTTTCCAAAGGATAAATAGCCTTTCTGAGGGGAAAAGTAATATTTTCTATCATAAAGTCACATTTTCCAAAATCTTCAACAAATTAATTCCTCAGACATATGATCTAGGGAGAAAAATAAGACAATTTCCCTTTATTAATCAAGGAGGTTCCCTAGACACAGCTGAGTTGTTCACTTGTTGAAGAGCTCACAGTATGTGGAGAGGCAGAGCTCTACCCAATAATTCTGACCAAACTACCCAATAATTCTGACCAAACTCTATTTGCTGAATTCCCCAGGAAGAGAGTCCAGCCTCAGGTAGAAGGTGCCAGGTACTTTCCATTGACTCTTGGTGGATGTGCAGTTGTTGAGCAGTGACACCTTGAACTTCCAAATGAATGTCCTGTAGCATCCTGGCAGTGTGATAGGGGATTCCTTTGTAGCTTGTACTCCAAATTGGAGATGAGTCCTCCAATAAGAGTTTAAAATGCCTCTCCAGTCATCACAAGTAGCAGAATATATAGTTGACAAGAAGACCAGGTGCTTCAATTAACAAAACGAAGAATTATAGCATCACACTGCTATTTCATTAAATTAGGAGGCCAGCATTTTAATGGAATATATTAACAAAGGTTGCATATTGAACCACGGTATAAAGTGTAAGAATTCAGTAATTAGGGTCCTGAAGTAAGAAGAGAATATTCCAAATAAATAAATAAATAAATAAAAGTGGGAAAGGATAATATAGGGCAAGAGTATTCCTAGGATCTAGAAAAAGTAGCGTAAAGTCTGATCAAGCCCTGTTCTATTCTGTTCCATTTTATAAGAATTCCCACCAGCTCCTTAGTGAGTAGGAACTAGAGAATTGTATAGTGTGAGGGCATAGGCTTTGGATCCAGAGAACCTTAGATTTGAATCTTCCATCTTGAGTCCTTACTGACTTTGAGAATTTGGGCAAGTTGCTCACTCTAGTTAGAATGCCTTGGGCTCAGTTTTGGAGTTCAAAGTAGGTCTTTTCTAAGTATTGACAAGTATTTATACTTTCCTCCAAACTGGTATTTTCATATCTTGAAGAATAGGAGAGGGGAGGGTCTGGATGTGGACTCTCCTAAGAATGACTTAAAGGTAACATATGCAATCTCTTATTCTGTCCTTATAACCCAGAGGGAACTGGAGAGGAGACCTGGAGCCATTTCCATCATACAACCAATCATGAAGCCTGAAATGCTGAGTTTTTAGATTCTGAATTTCTTTGGAGGCTATCCAAAATAGCAAATGGTTAGAAAATGGAAGAAGTGGAAAACACCAATTACATACCAAGGCTAAGGAACAAATAGAAGTGACCATTATGGCAGGAAGAGATACATGTTATGTATTCTCTCTTTTTCCACCTCTTGCTTCCTCCTGGGATCATTTGTGTGTGGTCATGGTACTTTTCAGCCTATTTTGCAGTTACGTTATAGGTGGTGACTAATATTACATCAGGCAATCCAGAGGTCTTCTATTTACTCATACCCCAAACTGGAGTTCCTGTTGATTTTATCCTTTTCACTCATTACTTCTCCTGACCTTTCCTGTTTTTGGTTGGTTGGTTGATTTTTGATTTTTTTTTTCCTCGCCAGGGGCTCAAGAACAGCCGATGGAAGCATCATATGAAGAAGTGGTGATTAAGCTCATACAGCAGGAGTGGATATGTTTGGATTTCCAACAGCTACCCTGCTGGACTGTCATGGAAGATATGCCCAGAATGTAGCATTTTTCAGTGAGTGAGTTGGTTGATTGTTGGGTTACTCTCAGCTCACATATTCAGTGCCCCTGTCCTCAGCACTGGTCGGCAGGCCGAAAAAGCAGAGGAGACATTCCTTTGATGGAGCTCACTGTTCTGGAGGTTACAGGAAAGCCTGCAAGCTGGAGTTAGAAATAACAGTAGAAACTGCAGAACAATTCTGATGGAGGTAAACTTAAGGTAGTCTATCAGAATTAATGAACAGCTTTAAATCTCAGTGCAGTCACTAAGTGAGGAAAAGTAAGGCAGGAGAACACTGAGAAAATCTCCTAGGATGACTCCAGGAAAATTGTTAATAGTGATAAAATGGACCCATATTTAAAGGGCAGTAGGGGGTTCAGGTGCAAGGCAATATTGGAAAATACTGTCAGCTGCATAGGAAATGTTTGAGAATAATTTCCAAACCAAAATTGGTTTCACCACAGCTTAGTGACTGAAATAGCATGAATTTTAAAGGAAAAATTTCCTTGGATCAGATTATATAATTGTTCTGGCTTAATCTGTGATATCAGATAAGTTATTTAACTTCCTTAAACTCAGGGTCTTCATCTGTAAAATGGGACAATAAGCTCTACACTGCAGGGTTGCGGAGATTAGAGATAATAGGTGTAAAGTACCAAGGATTCTACTACATATTTTCAGATGTCATGGAGCTTACTCCATTGTCAGGAGAGCAGACTAGTGCAGAAGTGAATTTCTCATGAAGCTAATGAAATCTAAGTTTCAGGAACCTTCACTTGTATTGGTCTCTTCAAAGCCCTGTTCTTACTTTTATATATATATTTTTTTGATGGAGTGCCTCCAAAATTTTAAAGCTTTAGGCCGTACACGACCTGGATCCACACCTATTTGGAATCAGATAAAACTTGGGTATGGGGCTCTATGTAATCCTGTATAGTTTTCTTAACTTTTCTGAGTCTGTTTTCTTATCTATAAGATGGAGATGTTCACATCTATTTCTAAAGATTATTTGGGAGGCTAAATAAAACAATATAGAAGCAGTACACTGCTGTGGAGCAGGCCTGTGTTTGAATCTCAGCTTTACGCATACCTACCTGCGTAAAGGTTGTCATGACCTTTGACAACCTCCCTGTGCTCTCATTTCTTTGCCTGTAACAATCTCATTGGATTGTTTTCAGGATTAAATTATCTATGCAAAGTTCACAGTATGATGTCTGGCAGTTAATGAACACTCAGAGCATTGTTTCTTTTTCCCTGTTCTACTCACTCAGCATATTGGTGCATCTTACATGACTTTCCTCTCATTTTACCAGATGTGATGACAGAAGCCCACCACAAATATGATCACTCTGAGGCCACAGGATCCTCAAGCTGGGATTTCCAGAATTCTTTCAGAAGAGAGAAGCTGGAACAAAAATCCACAGATCCTAAGACACTACATGAAGATTCACCTGGAGTAAGACAGAGGATCTATGAGTGCCAGGAATGTGGAAAATCCTTCAGGCAAAAGGGTAGTCTAACGTTACATGAAAGAATCCACACTGGTCAAAAGCCCTTTGAGTGTAACCATTGCGGAAAAAGCTTCAGGGCCAAAGGCAATCTTGTTACACATCAGCGAATACACACAGGAGAGAAGCCCTATCAGTGCAAGGAGTGTGGTAAAAGCTTTAGTCAACGAGGTAGTCTGGCTGTTCATGAAAGGCTCCACACTGGACAGAAACCCTACGAGTGTGCTATTTGTCAGAGAAGCTTCAGAAATCAGAGTAATCTTGCTGTTCATAGAAGAGTTCACAGTGGTGAGAAGCCCTATAGATGTGATCAGTGTGGAAAGGCCTTCAGTCAGAAAGGAAGCTTAATTGTTCACATGAGAGTCCATACAGGCCTGAAACCCTATGCCTGCGCACAATGCAGAAAGAGTTTCCATACCAGGGGAAATTGTATCCTGCATGGCAAAATCCACACAGGAGAGACACCATATTTGTGTGGCCAATGTGGGAAAAGCTTCACTCAGAGAGGGAGTCTGTCTGTGCACCAGCGAAGCTGCTCACAAAGACTCACCCTTTGACCACTCTCTTCAGAGAGAATTCTCTTTATGAATTAAGAGTATAAAATCCTCAGATCAAACAGCCTATCCAGTTCTATGCAGTGAATGGAGATTCCTTCAGAAAGGCCATCATTGGGTAGGGCAAACTAACTTATCTCGTTTCCCCTAAATGAGTATGAAAAATAAATGTCTTGTTTATTATCATTATCATATATGTTTTGTAATTTCTGTCAGTTTATTTTGACCTAATTTCCAAAGGTACTTCCATTAATCTAGTGCACACTTGGAGATTGTTCTGTGTGTACAGATTTAAAATTTTAGGTGAAACCATCAGCCTTTAGAAAAAAAAAAAAAAAAACAGCCACTTATCAATCCCAAGGTTCTTTTCTTTTCTACATATTCAAATTTATCTTATTTCGCGTTCAAGATTACTGGGCACATTCCATAAGACAAATCTAACTAAATCCTCTTACTGAACATTGTATTACCTGGGTGATACCCCCAATAACCTAACAGAGGCCCTATCCTTTCCTTACAAAGAAAAAGTTTCCTTTTTAAGCCTGCAAAGTTTGGAGTCTGTGCACCGTAATTTACTCCAATCTTCCACTGCTAACTGGGATAGAAATAATTTGCCTACAGCCAAAGAGAATAAAACTACCATCTGCGCAATATTTTGAAAATTCTAAGCCTATTATCATGGCTCTATTAAACTGACTCCTCCCTGGGAGACACAGTAACATTCACTCCTTTTTGACAACAGTAGTAATATCTCAGGGTGAGGTCACCTAGAAAGGACAGGTGTCCTTATTACTAAGCCTAGATTTATTGTCAATAATGAAGTTCCTGTCCTCTAACAATACTATCCTCTTCCTCCTACACACACACACATACACACACGGATAATATATTTTCTTACCTCTAATAGATGAGAGTTGAAGAATATTGGAGAGAAAATTTTAGTTTTGAGGAGAGAATTTTTTTTTAATCAGCCCACTTCTAAATTTTTATGCTAAATATTTATGTAATTAAAATGATGATGAAGACTTCCAGGAAGGATGATGGAGTGGGTAAATGGTGCTCACCTCCTCACATGACCATATCAAAATTACAACTAAATTATAAACAACCACTCTTGAGAACCACCTGGAGATGACCTGAACAGAACATCTATAACTAAATATAAAAAGCCACTGAGACTGGTAGGAGTGGTAGTGATACAAAACAGGTTGGGCCACACGCATGTGTGGTGGTTAGGGATTAGGAGGGATATCTCAGCCTGCAGAGGCCCCCGTGAGGAGTGAAAGATCGCAGACCCACACTAGAATCCCCAGCCCAGAACACCAGTGCCAGGAAGAGGAGTCCCCACAACATCTGGCTGTGAAAAATCAGTGGCGATTCCATTCGGGTGGGACAGGGCTGATGTAGATGCAGATGTCCCTCTTAATGGGCCAAAGCACAGGCTTAATCACCCACAAACATTAGTCCCAAGCTCTAGCGAAGGCACAGCAAAGTGCCAGGGACATATGGGGAGGAACTGAATTGTCTGGCTTCAAGACAAGTGCTGGAGTGGTAGCTCTCTCAAAGACAGAATTCTGGCAGGCACCATTGTTCCTTTGTTGAGACCTCCCCACACACCTGCAGGCACAGTTGGCACCAAATCCGAGGCTCCATTAACCTGGCTAACATTGCTTGCCCCACCCTGGTGACTCCCTGAGACCTAATCACTCCCAACTCGAGCACCAGCCTGAACCTCTTTCAGAGGCTTTTCTACACAAGCGACCAACCTTGGTTTATGTTGCACACTTTCCTAAAATCTCTCAAAGGTCTACAAACCCAAACAAGCAGTGTCAGGCCTCACCATGCCCCGTACCTCTTGCTAAGCAGGCCCAAGCCCAACACTAATGGCTAAGTTTTCAGCATAGCCTCTCCCAGGTGCTTCCAAGCCAAGAACAAGCAGCCACCAACTGCAGATCATTTTGCCCCAGGGTAGGACACAGTCAGTGGCTAAACTTGACCTGCACCAGAGCCCCTCCCAGAACAAACACACCCAGTGGCTGGCTTTAGATCACACAAGAGCACCACCTGACTAGCTCCACAAATGATACAATTAGTGGTAGGACTCAGCAGGCACTAGAGCCCAGCTAAAGTAACTCCCACTCTGTGGGGTTAGTCCCCAAACAACAGCTTGTCTGTTGTAGTCAGAACCAGTCCTCACAGCCAGTTAGCCTGAAGGTCAATCCCATCCACTGACATGACAACAACAATCAAGGCTCAACTACAACAAGAGGGCACATACAACCTACCCAGGTACATTCCTAGAGCACCGAGCTCAGATGACCAGGAAGATGGTGCCATTGAGTACCACGGGACACTTAATACATGATGCCATCCTGCCAAGATGGGGAGACATAGCATATCTACATAAGACATATAAACAAACACAAGGTTTCAGCCAAAAAAGTAGACAAACATGTCTCAAATGAAAAAAAAAAAAATCCCAAAATATAACTAAATGAAATGGAGACAAGAAATCTACTTGTTCAGAGTTCAAAACACTGGTTATAAGGGTACTCAACAAACTTAGGAAAAGAATAGAAGAAATCAATGAGAACTTCAACAAAGAGTTAGAAAACATAAAAGTGAAACAGAAATAAAAAATACAATAACTAAAATGAAGAATACATTCAATAGCATCAACAGCAGATTAGAAGAAGTAAACAACTGAATCAGCAATTTGGAAGACAAAATAGTGAAAAACACCCGATAGAAACAGAAAAAGAAAAAAGAAAAGAAAGAAAAAGAATTTTTAGAAATAAAGATAGTTTAAGAGACCTCTGGAACAATACCAAGTGTAACAACACTCACATCACAGGAGTACCAGAAGGCAGAGAGAGCAAGGGATTTAAAAAAACAATAACTGAAATTCCCTAACCTGGCAATAGAAATAGATATACAACTCCAAGAAGTGCAGAGTGTCCCAAACAAGATGAACTCAAACGAGCCAACACCAAGACTCACTGTAATTAAAATACCAAAGGTTAAAGACAGAGAATCATAAAAGCAGCAAGATAAAAGCACTCAGTTACCTACAAAAGCACTCTCATTAAACTGTCAGCTGATTACTCAACAAAAATTTGCAGACCGGGGAACTGGCATGAAATATTCTAAGTGATGAAAAGCAAGAAACTACAACCAAGATGACTCTATCCAGCAACACTATCATTTAAAATTGAAGGAGACATATAAACTTTCCAGATGAAAAAAATAAAGAAGTTCATCACCACAAGAAATGTTAAAAAGGAATCCTTTAGGGAAAAAGGAAAAAAGGTTAAAATATGAATAATAAAACAGCAATAACTACATACCCATTAATAATTACTTTCAATGTAAATGGGTTAAATGCTCTAATCAAAAGACAGGGTGGCTGAGTAGAAAAACTTTTAAAAATAGACCCATAGATATACTGCCTACAAGAGACCAACTTCAGATTGAAAGACACACACAAGCTCAAAGTAAAGGAATGGGAAAAATTATTTCATGCAAGTGGAAATGGGAAAAGAAAGCTGGGATAGCAATATTTATATCAGACAAAAGAGACTTTAAAACAAATACTAGAACAAGAGACAAAGAATGACACTTTATAATGATAAAGGCATCAATCCAACAAGAAAATGTAACCCTTGTAAGTATTTACACATTCTACATGGGAGCACTTACAGATAAAAAGCAAATATTGATGGACATAAAGGGAGACATCAATGGTAAGACAGTACTAGTAGAGGATATCAATGGATAATCATCCAGAGGAAAAAAAAATCAAGAAAACAGCAGCCTTAAATGACATATTAGATCAGATGGATTCAACTGATATTTTTAGAACATTTCACCCCAAAGCAGCAGAATATATATTCTTTTCACGTGCATTTTCCAAGCTACACAACATGTTAGATCACAAAACAATTCTCAATAAATTTAAGAAGATTGAAATAATATCAAGCATCTTCTCTGACCACAATAGTATGAAACTAGAATACGATTACAAGAGAAAAAAAAAATACGTGAAAGTAAAATAACATGCTACTAAACAATAAATAGGTTAACAATGAGATCAAGGAAGAAATCAGAAGATACCTTGAGACGAATGAAAGTAAAAATACAATGACCCAAAACCTATGGGAAAGAGCCAAAGCAGTTCTATGAGCAAAATTTATAGCAATGCAGACCTATCTGCAGAAATATAACCTTACACTAAAGAAACTAGGAAAAGAACAGCAAACAAAGCCCGAAGTGAGTAGAATGAATGAAACAATAAAGATCAGAGCAGTAGTAAATGAAAGAGTCTAAAAAAATACAAAAGATCAATTAAACATAAAATACAAATGATCAATGAAACGACGAGCTTGTTCTTTGAAAAGATAAACAAACTTGATAAACTTGTAACTAGACTTAACAAGAAAAAAGAGAGAGGACCTAAATAAATAAAATAAGAAATGAAAGAGATGTGACAATCAACACCACAGAAATGCAAAGAATTATAAGAAAATACTACAAAGAATTATATGCCAACAAAATGGATACTCTGAAAGAAACTGATACATTTCCAAAAACATACAATCTTCCAAGTCTGAGTCAAGAAGAAACAGAAAATCTGAATAGACCAATTACTACAAACAAAATCAAATCGGTATCAAGAGATACCCAAAAAAAAAAAATTTCTGAATGAAAAGGCTTCAGAGGTTTATGTTATTGAACATTCGAAGAATCAACACCTTTTCAAACTAGTCCAAAAAATTCAAGGAAAGGATCACGAACATATTATGTGACCAGCATTACCCTGATTCCAAAACCAAGCAAAGACATATTTTTTAAAAATTATAGACCAATTTTCTTGAGATGCAAAAGACCTCAACAAAATATTAGCAAACCGATTTCAGCAATACATTAGAAAGACCATACACCATGATCAAATGGGATTTATTCATTTAATACAAGGTTGGATCCATATCTGCAAATCAATTAACTTGATGCATCGCATAAACAAAATGAAGAATTAAAATCACATGATCATATCAATAGATGCAGAAAAAGCATTTGACAAAATTGAGCCTCCATTTGTGATAAAAACTCTCAGCAAAATGGAAATAGAAGGAACATACCTCAACATAATAAAGGCTATAAATGACAAACCCAAGCTAACATCGCACTCAATGGAGAAAAGCTAAAACTGTTTTCCTTAAGATCAGACATAAGACAAGGATGTCCATTTACACCACTTTTATTCAACATAGGATTGGAAATCTTAGCCACAGTAATTAGAAAAGAAAGAGAAATAAAAGGCATCTAAATTGGAAAGAAAGAAGTAAAACTGTCATTATTTGCAGATGACCTGATACTATATAGAGAGAACCCAAAAGACTCCACCAAAAAACTATTAAAACTGATAATTGAATTCAGTAAAGTAGCAGGATACAAAATTAATATTTAGAAATCAGTTACATTTCTATACACCAATAATAAATTATCAGAAAGAGAAATTAAGAAAACAATTCCATTTAAAAATGCATAAAAATACCTAGGAATAAACTTAACCAAAGAGATAAAAGAATTGTACTAGGAAAGTTATCAGTCATTGAAGAAAGAAATTGAAGGAGACACAAATAAATGGAAATATTTACTGTGCTCATGGATAGGAAAGAATTAAATTGTTAAATGTCCATACTACCCAAAACCATCTATAAATTCAATGAAACTCTATCAATATCCTAACAGCATTTTTCACAGAATTGGAACAAAAATCCAAAAAATTTATATAGAATCCTGAGAAATAAGAACAAAATAGAAAGTAGCATAATGCCTGACATCAAACTATACTACAAGGCTATAATAATCAAAATAGCATGGTATTGGCACAAAAACAGATACATAGATCAATGGAATAGAATAGAGAGCCCAAAAATAAACCCATGCCTATGTGGTCAATTAGTTTATGACAAGGAGACAAGACTATACGATGAGCAAAATACAGTCTAATCAATATGGTGTTGGGAAAACTGGACAGATACATGCAAAAAAAAAAAATTAAACCAGACCACCTTCTTACATCATATTCAAGAATAAACTCAAAATAGATTAAAGACTTAAATGTAAGACCCGAAACCATAAAACTCCTAGAAGAAAACACAGGCAATAAACTGTCTGACATTGCTCTTAGTAATATTTTTTTCTGTTATATCTCATTGGACAAGGGAAACAAAAGAAAAATAAACAAATGGGACTACATCAAATTAACAGGTTTTTGCATAGCAAAGTAACCATCACCAAAACAAAAAGACAACCTACTGACTAGGAGAAGATACATCCAATAAAGGGTTAATATTCAAAATTTATAAAGAATTCATATAGTTCAACACCAAAAGAACAATCTTTTTAAAAAGGCAGAAGACCTACATAGATATTTCTCCAAAGATGACATAGAGATGACCAACAGACATATGAAAATATGTTCAATGTCACTAATCATCAGAGAAATGCAAATTAAAACCACAACGACATATCTTCTCACATTTGTCAGAATGGCTCTCATCAATAAAACAAAGGAGAAGTGGGGAAAAACACTCACTGCCACGACCTGCATGGCTAGAGTGCTAATATACCTGGGGGGAGGGGGAAGGGGAGCAACGGAAGATGAAGAAAAACACAGAGACATAATATAAGAAAAGCTGGGGCCAGGTGGGACACTGCGTTCTAATGGAGATACAGTGACCCTGAAGCAGCTCAGCATGTTTATTATATGCAGCTAAGAATCAAGGAGGGGATGGGAGTCTTGTTCTCGGAACTTGAAACTCGATGGCAACAATAATCTCCCGAAGGCCTGTCTGTACCCATCTATCTGTGCTAACCTTCAAGCAGCCACCTGTTCTTTGCTTCTTTGCCTTTGGCAGATTGCTACACAGTCAGGCATGACTTTGCCAATGGTCTTTATTTGCTTCTCAGCCCTTGGCAGATTGCAACTCAGACAATCGTGGCTTTGCCAATACTTTTGACCATAGGTCCTGACTCAGGCTTTGGCCACAGGTCTGACTCAGGTCCGGCTCTCTACAATCCACAAATGTTGGTGAGATTGTGGAGAAAAGGGAACTCCTGTGCACTGTTTGTGGATTTCCAAATTGGTATAGCCACTATAGAAAACAGGTTCTGAAGGTTCCTCAAAAAATTTAAAAGAGAACTACCTTATGACCCAGCAATTGCACTTATGGGTATTTATCAAAGAAAATCAAAACACTAATTCAAAAAATATATATGTACCCCTATGTTCACTGCAGCTCTGTTTACAATAGCCAAAATATGGAAATAACCTAAGTGCCCATCAATAGACAATTGGATAAAGAGGTGGTACATACATAAAATAGAATATTACTCAGCCATAAAAAGAAATGAAATCTTACATATTACCATTTAATGACATGGATGGACCTAGAGGGCATTATGCTAAGAAACAAACTTATAGATACAGAGAACAAACTGGTGATTACTAGGTGGGAGGGAAGTTGGGGTGCTGGGTGAAAAAATTGAAGGGATTAAGAAGTACAAATTGGTAGTTACAAAAAACATTAGTGGAGATTTGAAGCACAGCATAGGGAATATAGTCAATATGTATAGTGCCAGGTGGGTACTAGAGTAACTGGGGGGATAACTTTATAAATTATACAAATGTCTAACCATTATGCCATATAGCTGAAATGAATATAAACAATATTAAATGTAAACTCTAATTGAAAAAAAAAATTTTAAGTAGCCAGTGGGAGAAACAAGTAGAAAGATGTTCACTACAGCATCATATGTAATAGCAAAAAAAAAAAAAATGAACCGATGCATTAGTATATTCTTATGATGAAATAGTATGTGAAAGAAAACTAGAATGAACTAAAACTTCAATAGATTTCAGAATATAATATTGAATAAAATATCAGTGACACATAAAAAACAAGCTTTTGAGACAAAAATAAAAAGCTAAAGCAGTTCATCAACACCAAATCAGTATTACAAAAAATGTTAGAGAGACTTCTTAGGAGAAAGAAGAAGAAGAAGGGGGATGAGGAGGGACGGGGAAGAGGAGGAGAAAGAAGAAAGATTAAAAATATGAATATTTAAATGGCAATAACTACATATCTAGCAACAAGTACTTTAAATGTAAATGGATTAAATGCTCCAATCAAAAGATAGAGTGGCTGAATGGACAGAAAAGACTCTTACATATGCTTCCTACAAGAGATTCACTTCAGATCAAAAGACACACAGACTGAAAGTAAAGGGGTGGAAAAGATCTTTCATGAAAATGGAAACAAACAAAATAAGCTGGCGTAGCAATACTTACACTAGACAAAATAAACTTTAAAGCAAAGACTATAACAAGAGACAAAGAAGGACCCAGTAATCTCACTTTCAGGTATTTATCCAATCAAACCCAAAACACTACTTCTAAGGGACATGTGAATCTATATGTTCACTGTAGCAATATTTACAATAGTTAAGATATTGAGGCAACCTGGGTGCTCATCAATAGATGAATGAATAAAGAGGTGGTACACATATACAATGGACTATAATCACAAAAAAGAATGAAATCTTGCCATCTGCAACTACATGGGTGACCTAGAGGGTATCGTGCTAAGTGGAGTAAGTCAAACAAATGCCATATGATTTACTTGTGTGTGGAGTCTAAGAAACAAAATCAACAAACAAACAAAACAAAAACAAATTCATAGATACAGAGAACATTTTGATGGTTGCCAGATGAGAGAAGTGCTCGGGGGAGTGGGTGAAAAAGGGGAAGAGATTAAGAAGCACAAATTGGTCATGGGGATATAAACTATAGCATAAACAATATAGCCAATAATATTGTAATAACGATATATGGTGTCAGGTAGGTACTAGGTTTATCAGGATAATCACTTCGTAAGATATATAAATGTCTAATCACCATGTTGTACACCTGAAACTAAAATAATATTGTATGCCAACTGTAATAGAAAAATAAAACTTATTAAACAATAAAATAAAATAAAAGACATGACTTGCCAAAAAAAGAAATAGAAAAGTTTGTGGCCCTATATCTACTAAATAAATTTAATTTGCAATTAAATGCTTTCATACAAAGTAGACTATAGGCCAAAATGGCTTTATTAATAAAGACTAACAAACATTCTAGTAAAAAAATAAAATAATCCCTATTTATATTGTTGAAATAAGAGAATATGCCCAAATCATTTTATGAAGTATTACTCTAACCCCAAAATCAAAGATATCACAAGAAAACTATAGACTAACATCCCTCATGAACATAGACACAAAATTTTAGCAAATTGAATCAATTGAAACAATCCATAAAAATGCCTCATCACAAATGTATAAGTATATTAAATATGTGATGCATCATAACAAAGTGTGGCGTAAAATTAATATGCATTGCAAAAATCTAAATTTTGCCCCAATACAGTACCATACAGTACTCCCAAGTAAACACGCAAATGTTTTTTGTCTACCTGCAATCTCCAGAGATAATATGGTGATGTGTGTGTGCATGTGTGCATGTATACAGTCAGTCTTCATTATTTATGGATTCCAAATTTGCAAATAAATGGCCTCAAGTGTAATGCTGAAGTGCCAACTAGTGTTCCTAAGCATAAGAGCTTATGGTGTGCTTTATGGAAAAATCGTGAGTGTTATATGAGCTATTCAGGAATAAGTTATACTACTGTTGGTCATGAGTTCAATGTTAATGAATATATATATCAAATAAGTTGTCTTTAAATAGAAACATACATAAAACAAGGTAATTTGTTGACCAGTTGATAAAAATATTGTGACCAGAAGCTTCCAGGAACCTAACTTTATATTTCTCCTAGGAGCAATGTTTATTATTTACTAATTCAGTATTTACAGAGACTTTGTAGAACATAACTACTGTGAATAATGATAATTGACTATATATGTGTACATATAACATATATGTATACACACATATCTACTGTATAATCATATATACGTTATACATTATATGTTATATTTATATAAGTATATAGAATATAAAATATATTTAAAACAAATCATTAAATATCAAAATGTTAGATTAAGATGTTAAGATGCTAAAGTTTCTAATGAACCCAGGGTATGTCTTTTAAGTTAAGGCTGAGTAAACTAATGCTACTTAACTGCAAAATTTTACCCTGTTAAAACAAATATCTACCTGCCCACTGACTTTCACTATAAAATATCAATGTACTTGTGAAGTAGGAGTGATCTTATACAATAAAAATATAATAAAATTACACACCAGAAAGCCAAAAATATTTTATGTTAAATTATTTATAGAAAATAATTTTAAAATGAGAACTAATATTTATGGAACACTTACTTTTTGCTAGACACTGACCTAAGCCTTATATCTATGAGGTCTCACAGCAAAATTCTTGGATAACCGCAGGCTATAATTATCAGGAAACTGAAGTATAGAGTGATTAAATAAATTGTGCAAGGTTACATAGGTGGTTAGAGATTTTTTTAAAAGAATCAAATGGAAATTTTACAACTGAAAAATAAAATAAATTAAAAACTCATTAGGTAGGCTTAAAAGTAGAATGAATACATCAAAACAAAGAATCAGTAAACTTGAAGATAGACTAATAATATTTGCACAATCTGAATGACAGAAAGAAAATAGACTGAAAAGAAATAAGACAATAATGAAAGAGCTAACACTTGTATTATTGATGTTCCAGAAGAAAAGAGAATAAGGCTTTCATTATGTATACAAATATCGAATCATTATGTTGTACACCTGCAACTAATATGTTATATGTTAATAATTAATTAATAAGTAAGGCTGTATAGTTACTTGAAAAATTAATGGCTGAAAATCTCCCAAGTTTGGTGAAAGGCATAACCCTCCAGAATCAAGAAGGTGATTCAAGAGGCTGAGCAAAGCCCAAATAAATCCACATCATAATCAAACTTCAGAAACTCAAACACAAAGAAAAGAAATCTTGAAAGTAGCTAAAGACAAAATATTTTCTATAGTCAATGACTTGAATAATAGTGGATTTCTTATCAGAAGTCATGGAGACCAAAGGTAAATGGCACACATTTTTCAAATGTTGAAAGAACTCTCATCTCAGAATTTTATGCCCAGTGAAAATATCCTTCAGGAATAATGGGGGAAATCAAACATTTCTTTCAGGTAAAAGAAAGCTAAGAAGTAATTATACAATAATTAAAGTGATCATACAGTAAAGGGGAGAGGGCAAAGAGACCTTTATGGAGGTGTGACTATGACTTATTTCCTTAATAGAATACCACACATATGATCTACAACTTTACTTTTTTTCTTTAAAAATATCCTGAATTTGGGTGAGGAAAACGGAGGCACCATAGCCATGGTAGCCGTAGCGTCCAAGCAACCTGGCAAACCAAGTCAACAACAACCACCCAACAACCACCCGGCCAATCCCCACCCACAGCCCCCACCCCTGGCCCAGGGACCCAGGCACGTTCCATCCCATTCCCAACATCGTCTTTAAGACCTCTGTGGGCAGAAGTGGGGTGAAGCCGAGGAAGGGAAAAAAAGGCCTTAGTTGTTATCATTTTTTTTTACTGTTGGCATGGCAACACGGGAGTAATTTACTGAGCTACACACAGCCCTGCAGCCCTCCCAGCCACTACAGACCCAGACTCAGCCACCACCACTGCCATCAACAGCACCCTAGCACCCCCCAGCCACGCCCCCCCACCCCAGTATGTCACGGAGCTGCAGAGCCTCCGGCCTCAGGCACAACCACCTGGCAGCCAGCAGCAATGCCTGACAGAGCTCCCAGCTGCCCTCAACCCTCAAAGCCGGCCAGTACTCCCAGCCCATCCCCAGTGTCCCAGCAGTACATTGTGGTCACCATCTCAGAAGGTGCCGCTCAGGCCAGTGAGACTGTGTCAGAGGCCAGTCCCAGCTCCATAGCCAGTGAGACTTG
>NW_006433879.1:905753-922661 GCF_000325575.1 Pteropus alecto | reverse complement strand
GTGCAAGGCACCCAGCAGCAGCTGCTAGTCCAGACAAACATTCAGGCCAAGCCAGGCCTCGTGTCACTCCTCCAGCTCACCAACATCCCGGTGCCCAAGCAGGCTCTCCCCCACACAGCAGCTGGTAGGGAAGAGCATAACCCCAGGTGGCAAGGGCAGCCAGGTCTCCCTGACCATACAAAGCACCCATTAGGTGCACACAACCCAAGCAGTCCCTGGTGCAGGCCAACAGTTACTCCAGCAAGACGGATGGGGTCCCCACAATAACAGTGCCGCAGCAGTTGCAGGACCACGGGGTCCAGCAGAGCGTCACCATCAACCAAGAAAGGTCTGTGGTCCAGGCCACTCCGCAGGCACCCAAAGCCAGACCTGTGCAACAACTCACGGTGCAGGGGCTCCAGCCAGTCTACATGGCTCAAGAGGTGCAGCAACTCCAGCAGGTGCCTGTCACATGTGTGTCCCAGCTAAGTGCAGTATGTGGATGGTGGGGATGCCAGCTACACTGCCAGTGCCATCCGCTCCAGCACTTACCCTTACCCTGAAACGCCGCTGTACACAGAGACAGCCAGCAACAGCTACTTGAGGCTGTGGATATGGCTACCCAGGGCAGCATACCCGCCACCTCCCAGGCAATGGCCAGCAGCATCACTGTGCCCATGTACACGTCCAGCAGCCAGGTCGTCACCAGCCCCATCATCAGTAGGAGTGCGGCCAGCAAGAGCAGCAATGGTAGTGGTGGTGGTAGAGGGGGCAGGCAGCAGCTGCAGTGGCAGAAGAGCAGGCACTTACCATGATCCAAGGAAGCTACATGCTGGGCAATGCCAGCCAGTCCTACTCCTACACCATCTGTGCTTCACCAGCCACTGTCCAGTGGCTCCTAGACAACTATGACATGGCCAGAGATGTGAGCCTGCCACGAAGCACCCTCTGTTGCCACTACTTTCTGCACTTCCAGGAGCAGAAGCTGGAGCTCATCAAAGCCATCTCCTTTGACAAGCTCATCCACTTGATCTTCATGGGCTTGCGCACCTGCCATCTGGAAACCAGGGGCAACTCCAAGTACCACTACTGAGGCCTATGCATAAAGGCCAGCTCTCTCTACTACAGCTGATAGGGGACCAGCAGCACATGGTCATGCAGGGTCAGCCCTTCTCATAGAAGCAGAGGCTCAAGCCCATCCAGAGATGGAGGACATGACCAACAGTGTCTCCTTGGGACCACAGCAGGCCACAAGGCTGTCAGACATCGGCTCCCAGGTCCAGCAGTACCAACAGTTCCTGGATGCCTCAAAGAGTCTCCCTGACTTCTCAGAGCTTGACCTCCAGGGCAAAGTGCTGCCCGAGGCCATGGAGCCCAGAGACATCAAAGCTTTCCAGGTCCTGTACCGGAAACAACATGAAGCCATCATTGACATCATGGTGAACCTGCAGTTCACCCTGGTGGAGAAGCTTTGGAAAACCTTCGGGAAATACCATCCTCAGCCAGCCCATTGAGGCACCACTGCTGGCCATACAGGAAGAGGCTGAGAAGCAATTGCCCAAGGCCAGCCTAGTACTGTTGTCCAAATTCGGCCTGTGATGCAGTAGACCAAGCATTGTGACATGCCGTACCAGGACCTAGTGGAGATCCTTTTATCCTTGACATTCTGCAGCCCATCACCAGTACCTTTACCTAAGCAATCCAGAACTTTGCCAAGAACCTGGAGAGCTGACTCACCGACACCATGGTGAACATCCCTGAGATGCTGCAAGAGAAGGTGAAGATGTGAGGGATTAGCCCGGCCTCAGCCTGAGCTCCTCCTTCCGGGCTTCAGGGCTGAAATCTCAGGGCTGACGGCTGGAGGCCTCGGTACCTCTGCTGGATAGAATCAGGAATATTTGTCCCCATGGCTGTTTCCTGAGAGCGAGCTTTGCACATTGTCTTTACAAACCAGCTTCCTTAGCTGCCAATTTCTAAAACACAATCCCTTTGTAGTTTTTTTGTACACAACATAGCATCTTAAAAAAATAAAAACCACCTGCAAACTTGAAGTAGTTCTCTTTGGACAGCCTCGAGAAAGTGCTTTAGGTGTTCAGAAATGGATCTCATAAAAAACTAGCAACACTTATAAAGAAACAGCAGCCCTCTTCATCAATGCTGCACATTCTTAGATGTGAAGAATTAGATGGGATGTGCTTGCTCTTGAGCAAAAAAGAAAAAGATAAAAAGAGGGGTTTTTTAGTTCTTAAAATGCTAATATGACAGCTAAACAGAACTGGATGTTTGAAGAGTCGCTCCTGGGTGTTCTGGACACAGGGCAGGGCCGGGGCCTGTGGAGAGAGTAGAAGCTGGATCCAGGGGGAGGCCATTCAGAACTGACAAAACTCATGTATCTACTTATTCAACACACATTTATTGAGCACCTACTGTGTGCCCAGCATGGTTTTCAGTGCTGGCAGCACAGCAATGACTAAGATGGACAAAACTCCCACCCTCGTGGAGCTGATATTCACATTCACAGGAATAATAATCAAAACAATATGGAACAAAAATTTATTGAAGCAATGCCCTCTGAGATTTTCTGTTGTGTCCTTTCATAAAAATAATAATAACTCTGGTCAGAAAAAAATTTATTAGTAAAAATATCCTGAATTTCTTTCTGCATTACTTCATTTAGATCTACCTGAATTGTTAATAACTATGCCATAATTTATTTACAAAGCCCTTTGTTGATCAATATTAGTTTCCACATGTTTACTATTACAAATAATGCTGCAAGGAACAATTTTGCATTGTTCATATTCATATGAACATGAATAGTTCTATAAAATATATTTCTAGAAATAAAATTCTTAGATTGAAATTTACAGAGTTGAACAACCATCACTATAATTTAATGTTAGAACATTTTCACCACACCAAGAACCCCCATTTCCGTTTGCAATCATTCCCCATTGGTACCCTTGATCCATGGAACCATAAATCTAAATCTGTTTCTATAGATTTGCCATCTCTGGACATTTCATATAAATTGAATTATACAATATGTGAGTTTGTTTTACTTAGTGTACTTAGTAATGTTTTTGAGGTCCATCCATGTTGTAGCATGTATCAGTATTTCATTCCTTTTATGGCTGAAAGCATTCCATTGGATGGATATACCACATGTTGCTTGTCCATTCACTGGTTGATAAACATTTGGGTTGTTTCCACTTTTTGACTATTATGAGAAATAATGCTATGAATATTCACACACAAGTGTTTATATGGACATATGTTTTAATTTCTCTTAGGAATATTTCAGAGTGGAATTGTTGGGTAATATGGTACAACCATGTTTAAAATTTTAAGAAATTCAAAAACTACTGTCCAAAATGGCATTTATATTCCTATTAACAATGTATGGGGTTCCAGTTTCTCCGCATTCTCCCCCAGCATTTGTTATTGCCTCTCTTTTTGATTATAGACATTATTTAGGGTATGAAGTGGCATCTCATTATGGTTTTAATTTGCATTTCCCTAATATCTAGAGATGTTAAGGAACTTATCATTTCATGTGCTTTTTATATATTCATGTGTTCTTTGGTAAAATGTCCATTTATATCCTTTTTAAAACAGATTTATTGAGATATATTTCATATATACAATTCACCCATTTCAAGTGTATAGTTCAATGTTTTTTTCACATATTCACAGAGTTGTGAATCACCACATCACACCACCATCAAAATCAATTGTAAAACATTTTCATCACCTCAAAAAGAAATTCAGTACCCATAACCAGTTATTCTTCATTCTTCTTGCTTCCATCCTCCAACTCTTCGAAACCACCAATTTACCTTTTGTCTCTATATATTTGCCTTTTTTGGAAGTTTTATCTAAATAGAATCACACGATAGGTCATCTTTTGTGACTAGCATCTTCTATTTAGCATGTTTTCAAGGTAAATTCATGTTGTAGCATGTATCACTACTTCGTTCTCTTTTATTGTTGAATAATATTCCATTGAATTAACATGCCACTTTTTATTTATCCATTCATCATTTGATGAGTATTTGGGTTGTTTCCACTTTGTGGCTATTATGACTAATGTTGTTATGAAGATTTGTGTAGAATTATTCTGGGTAGATGAAAGTTTTTCATTTCTTTTGGGTGTATACCTAGAAGTGGAATTGCTGTGTCATGTGGTAACTGCATGTTTTTCCTTTTGAGGAACTTCCAGACTATTTTTCAAAATGAATGAACCATTTCATATTCCCACTAGCAATGTATGAGGGATCCAGTTTTTCTACATCCTCACCAACAGTTGTTATTAACTATCTTTTTCGTTATAGCAGCCTAATGGGTGTGAAGCGATATCTCATTGTGGTTTTTATTTGCATTTCCCTGGTGGCTCCTGATGTTGAGCATCTTTTCGTGTGCTTTTTAGTAATTTGTGTACCTTCTTTGAAGAAATATCTATTCAGATCATTTTCCCATTGGTAAGGGCTGAACTGTGACCCTTAAAATTTATATGTTGAAGTCCTAACTCCTCAGCACCTAAGAATGTGACTTATTTGTAGATAAGGTCTTTAAAGAGGTGGATCCTAATCTGACATCACAGGTGCCCTTATAAAAAGAGGAGATTATGACACAGACACTCAAAGAGAAAACCATGTAAGGATGCAGGAAGGAGATGGCCCAGGAGAAAAGCCATAGAGGAAATCAACCCTACCAAAACTTTGATTTCAGACTTCTACCATCCAGAATTGTGAGAAAATAAATTTCTGTTGTTTAAGCCACGTAGTCTGTGGTACATTGTTATGGCAGCCCTAGCAAATTAATACACCCACTTTAAAATGTCTTTTATTATTGAGTCGTAAGAGTTCTTTATCTATGTCCCTTCACAGTATATAATTTTCTGCCATTCTATTGCTTGTCTTTTCCACTTCATTGATCATTCGCATTTTTGGATCATTTTTAAATTGGGTTATTTGTCTTATTATTGGGTTGTTAGAGTTCTTTATATAGTCTGGATAAAATCTCATACTAATATATCATTTGTAAATACTTTCCCACAGTGTATGTCTTATCTTATTACTTTCTAAATGAAATTTAAATTTATATGAATTTATCTAAATGATATATTGGGATGAAGCCAAATTTATCAATTTTTTTACATTGCTTGTGCTTTTGGTGTCATAGCTAAGAAATGATTGCCTAAATCAAAAGATTTGTAGCTTTAGCTCTCACATTCGGGTTAGTAATCCATCTTGACTTAATTTTTATGTATGATGAGAAGTAGAAGTATTTAAACTCATTTTTTTTTTTGCATGTGGATATCCAATTGTGCCAGCACCATTTGTTGAAAAGACTGTCCTTTCCTACATTGAATTGCCTTAGCACCTTTGTCAACAATCTATTGACCAAAAATGCAAGGGTTTATTTCTAAAATCTCAAATCTGTCTGATTGATTTATATGTCTACACTTATGCCAGGCCCACACTGTCTTGTTCAAGGTAGCTTTATAGTAGGCTATGAAATTGGAAAGTATAAGACCTCTAACTTTGTTTTTGTTTTTGTTTTTTTTCAAGATCATTTTGGTTATTCTGGACTCCTTGCTTTTCTATATGAATTTTAAAGTCAGTTTATCAATTGTACAGGAAAAATCTTCTGGGAATGTGATAAAGATTTCACTGAATCCATAGACTAATTTGGGGAGTTTTGCAGTCATACAATATTGAGCTTCATGTCCATGAACATGGAATGTCCCTCTTTTATTTAGATCTTTTAATATTTCTTTCTGTAATGTTTCATAATTTTTAATGTACAAGTCTCACATTATTTTGTTGGGTTTATCACAAAGTATTTTATTGTTTTTGAAGCTATTGTGGATGGAATTTTAATTTTAATTTTGGAATTATTCATTGCTAGCATATAGAAATACAATTAATTTTAGTACATTGATCATGTATTCTGCTGATTGGGTGTAGTTCTACATTTTTTTGTGGCTCCTTTAAGATTTTCTACAGACAAGATCATGTCATCTGCAAATAAAGACAGTCTTACTTCTTCTTTTCCATTCTGGATGCCTATTTCTTTTTTGTCCATGAGTTCACTAGCTAGAAACTCCAATAAAATCTTGAATAGAAATGATAAGAATGGATGTCCTTTCTTTATTCCCAATTATGAGAAAAGCATAAGCTTTTCCCCCATTCGGTTAAATGTTAACTGTAGGTTTTTCACAAATGTCCTTTATCACAGTGGTCCCCAACCTTTTGGCACCAGGGACCTGTGCTCCAATGAGAATCTAATGTCTGATGATCTGAGGTAGAGCTGAGGCAGTGATACTAGTGCTGGGAAGTGGCTGCAAATACAGGTGAAGCTTCACTTGCTTGCCCGCCACTCACTTCCTGCTGTGCAGCCCAGTTCCTAACAGGCTATGGATCTGTACCAGTCCATGGCCCAAGGATTGGGGACCCCTGCTTTATCAGAAAGAAGAAAATCTCTTCTAGTTCCAGTTTGTGAGAATATTTACCTTAAATGGATGTTGGACTTTGGTCAGTGTTTTTTATGCTTCTAAAGAGATTGCCCTATTTATCCTATTACTATAGTGCATTGCATTACTTGATTTTTTTAAATAATAAGCAATCTTGCATATAAGGGATAAATCTCATCTGGTCATGGTGAGATTTTTTTTTTGTATATTTTTTGTTTGTTTGTTTCAAGATTCAGATTGTAAGTCTTTATTGAGGATTTTTATATTTATATTTATTGAGATGATGGTCTATAGTTTTCTCATAAAATATTTGTCTGGCGTTGGTATCTGGGTAACACTGTCCTCATAGAATGCATTGAGAAGCATTTCCTTCTTTTCTATTTCCCAGAAGATTTTGGAAATTTTTTTTTTTCTATAAGACCCAAACACTGTCCTAGACCACTTAAATCTGAGTCTTTTAAGAGTAAAGACCAAGGCTCAAGAGGTTTTTTTTTCATACTTGGCCTCATGGTAGCTTTTTTCCCTGTCTTTATTTAAATACAATAGACAACTAGTTGCTTGCATTTGCACTGTACAATTCAATGAGATTTTTTGTGTTGTATGCTATAGTTGGCATACAACACACCAGCCTCAGCTGTACAGCACATTGATCAGAGATCCACATAACTCTCAAAACGATCACCCTACCAAATCTAGCAGCCCTCCTCCCTCACACACACATTCTTTCCAACATTATTAACCGTCTTCCCCATGTTATACTCTACATCCTCATGTCTACTCTGCAACCATCCACCTGCATCTCTCAATCCCTTTGCCCTCTTTTTTTCCCACACAGCCCCATCCCATCTAGTATTCCTAAAATGTTTTCTCTATCTATGAGTTTGTTTCCATTTTTGTTGTTGTTTTTCTTGTTGCTGTTCTTTAGATTTCACATGTACATGAATTCAAGTGGTATTTGTCTTTCTCTATCAGATTAACTTCATTTAGCACAATACCCTTATATCCATCAAGGCAATACCTTTTTCTATCCTCTTCCTTTTAGTCTCTGTGTGTCTTTTAACCTGCAGTGAGTCTCTTATAAGCAGCATATGTAAGGGTCTTATTTTCATGTCCATTCAGCCACCCTATCTTTTTGTTGGAGCACTTAATTCTTTTCCATTCGAGGTATTTATTGATAGGAATGTAGTTATTACCATTCTTATTCCTGTTTTTGATACATGTTTTTTCTTCCTAAAGAAGTCTCTCCAACATTTCCTGTAAATCTGGCTTGGTGTTTATGAATTCCTTTAGTTTATTTTTGTCTGAGAAGCTCTTGATCTGACCTTCAACTCTAAATGATAGCTTTGCTGGATAAAGTATTCTTGGTTGTAGATACTGAGTTTTCAACATTTTGAATATTTTGTGTGAAGCCCTTCTGTCCTGCAAAGCTTCTTTTGAGAAATCAGCTGCCAATCTTATGGGTGCTCCTTTGTAGGTAACTAACTGCTTTTCTCTTGCTGCTTTTAAGATTCTCTCTTTGTATTCAACCTTTGTCATTTTAATTATGGTGTGTCTTGCTGTGGGCCTCTTTGGGTTCCTGGTTTCTGGAACTCTTTGAGCATCCTGGGGTTTTATGTCTATTTCCTTCATGAGGTTAGGTAAGTTTTCCATTATTATTTCTTCAAATAGCTCTTCAATTTCATGTTCCCCTTCAGGTACCCCTATGACGCGGATATTTTTACCTTTAATAGTGTCCCATAGGTTCCTTAAATTATTATTATAGTCTTGGCTTCTTTTTTCTTGCCATTCTGATTGAGTGTCCTTGGCTTTCCCATCCTCTATATAGGTCATTTGATCCTCTTCTTTATTCACTTTATTTATTCCATTTAATACACTTCTCATCTCAGATAATGTGTTCTTCATTTCCCTTTTAAAATTTCCATTTCCATTTTTATGTTTTTTATCTCTTTGTTGAAGTTCTCATTGAGTTCATCTACACTTCCCCTAAGTTCATTGAGTATCTTTATAACCAGATTTTTGAACTCTGCTTCTGTTAGATTGCTTGACTCCATTATTCCTAGATCTCTGCTCTGTTCTCTCATATGGTTTCTGCTTCTTTGTCTTCCCATTTTGGCTGCCTTTATGTGTCTGTTTCTATGTACTAAGCAAAGCTGCTAAGTCTCCCAGTCTTATTAGTATGGCTTTGTGAAGTAGGTGTCCAGTGGCACAGTCCTGAGAGGTGTTTTGCTGCAGGCCAAGTTTAGCCCCAGCCTGTGCACTTCCAGGGCCACCTGTTAAGATTCAGCAAGCAATCCACAGATGCTGTGCTTATAGTTGCCTCAAGAGGCCATGCCAGAAACCGAGGCCAGCTACCACCAGTGTGGGTCTTAGGGTTGGCCCAGTAAGGAGCACCAGACTCACCGAAGATACAACTGGATGTGGTTTGGGTGGGGTCATGAGTTGGGGGAGGTGGAGTTTCAGGGAATCCTCTGGGCAGAGCGACCTCTATTATCCAATTTGATAACATCTCAGCTATGGTGGAGCTACATCAGCTCACTGGGAGGTTAGAGGGCCCAACAGAGGAACAATGGATACCACTAGCACTTCCACCAAGCAGAAGCCCCACTCTGGCCTTCACTGGACAACTTAGTATCCCCCTGTAAGTCCCTGGTGTCTCCCAAGCAGCTGACCTGGTGCTGGTGCTCAGATCAAGTAAGTCTGTCACTGCAAAAGTCTGGTCGCTGACATGGCCCCTTTGAGAGGTGTCTGCAGCTGCCGGCTGACACTGCGATAGCCTCTGCCCCACTTAGCCGCTCAGGCCAGGCAGGCTCAAATCTTCGCTCCCTCCTCCCTTTTATCATTGCAGGTCGATTAATTATTTTTCTCCCTAGTTGCAATGCTTCTGTTCATTTAGAACCCAGATGACTTTGCTTGCTATTTGCTCCATGTTTTCCATTCTAACTTTGATGTGGTCACAAGAGGGATGAACAAAGCCTCTATCATCTCTGCCATTTTTAGGTGCCTCTCTCTATTGTCTTCTGTTCTTGATTTCATTTAATTCTACTCTAATTTTTACACTTAGTTCCTTCTGCTGACTTTGGGCTTCATTTGTTCTTCTTTTTCTAGTTCTTTAAGAGGTAATATTAAGTTCTTTTTTTGGTTTTTTTTTTTTTTTTTTTTTTTGTCCCTTGAGATACGTCTGTAATAATATGAACTTTGCTCTTATTACTGTTTTTGTTGTATACCAAAAGTTGTGATATGCTGTTTTTTCCTCCTCATTTGTTTTACGTATCTTTTAATCTCTCCTTTTTTTGGCACAGTCATTCCTTAGTAGCATGTTGTTTGATATCTACATATTTGTGGTTCTTCCTGCTTTCTTTTTGCAGTTGGTTCTCCAGTCTCAAAGCATTATGGTCAGAGAATATGCTTGGTATGATTTCAATCTTCTTAAATTTGTTGGGGCTAGTTTTGTGTTTTAGAATGAAAGGCTCTGTGAATGTCAATTATGTCCAAATGGCTCAAGTGTCATTTAAGGCTGATATTTCCTTATCGATTTTCTGTTTGGATGATCTATCCATAGCTGTCAGTAGGGTATTTAGATCCCCTACTAAAATTGTGTTTTTGTCAGTTTCTCCCTTTAGTTCTGTTAGTAGTTGCTTTATAGATTTTGGTGCTCTCTAACTGCCAACATATATATTTAGCATTATGTCTTCTTGATGTATGGTCCTTTTTATCATTATGAAGTATCCATCTTTGTCTCTCATTACTTTTTTTATCTTGAGGAATATTTTATCAAATATAAGTACAGCTACACCCATTTTTCTCTGGATGCCATTTGCTTGGATTATCGTTTTCCACCTTTTCACATTGAGTCTATATTTGTCATTGCAGCTGAGATGTGTCTCTTGAAGGTAACATACGGTTGGGTTTTGTTTTTCGATCCAGTCTGCTACTTTTTATTGGCCAGTTCAGTCCATTTACATTTAAGGTGATTATTGAAATATGAGGTTTTCTTACAGCCATTTTGTTTGTTTTCTGGTAGCTTGGTATCTCCATTGTTTTTTTGCCCTTGTGTTTCTGTTATTTTATTTTGGTGGTATTCTATGATTTTTTCCCTCTGTCCTCTCTTTCTTTAATGTTATGTGTCTCAGTTCTGGATTTTTTGTGTGTGTGGTCACCATTAAGTATATGTAAAAGAAAATTTCATATATACAGTAGTCCTTTTTTTCTCTATGTGTGTCTTATCTCCATTCTCAATTGCAAATTCAGACCTTTACTCTCTTTTTCTGGTTTGTTTGGGATTTTTTTTCTTATCTCAAATTATCCCTTTTTATGCTCTGAGTTCATTTATGACTTGCAGTAGCCATTGTCTTCTCTTTTTAAATATTTTTCCTCCTTTAACATTTACATAATATTTAAGTTTATAATGTCCTATTTCTGAATAAAAGTTACAATTTCCTGTTTCTGTCTTTTAGTCATCTTACTCATAGTTTTGTATCTTTTTGTCTTTTTCTCCTTCCTGTAATGCAGGCCTTGTGGTGGAAAATTTCTTCTACTTCTGTATGTCTTGAATGGTCTTTATTTCTTCTGCATATATAAAGGAGAAATTTGCTGGATATATTATTCCTGACTGGTAATTTCTCTCTTTCAATAATCTGAATATTTGATTCCATTCCCTACAAGCTTATAAAGTTTCTGCTAATAAGTCCAATGATAATCTGAGTTTTCTTTATAGGTTACTCTCTTCTTTTCCTCTGCTGCCTTGAGAATTCTTTCTTCGTCATTAATTTTTGACATTTTAATATAATGTGCCTCGGAGATGGCCTTTTTGGATTGAGATAATTAGGTGTTCTGTATGCTTCCTTGTTTCAAGAATCCAGTTCTTTCCATGGGTTTGGAAAGTTCTCATCAACTATTTCTTTCAATAGGCTCTCTGTTCCTTTCTCCCTCTTGTCTCCTTCTGGTATACCCATAATTCTTATATTGATCTTTCTGATGGTATCAGATAGTTCTTGTATTTTCATTTTTTTTTCCACTCTCAAGTTTCTCTTTTCCTCCATCTACATCATTTCCACATTTCTGTCTTTGATATCACTGATTCTTTCCTCCATCTGGTCAGCTCTATATTCTAAGCTCACTATTTCATTTGTCATCTCTTTTATTGAGTTCTTCAGCTCCAGATTCTTTTTAAAAATTTCAATCTTTGGTAAAGTATTCCTATTGTTTATTGATTTTGTTTCTGAGTTCATTGAACTGTTGCTCAGAATTTTCTTGCATCTTTTTGAGTTTTTTCAGAAGTACAATCTTCAATTTTCTGCCATTTAAATTGCATATTTTAATATCTTAAGTTTATATTTTCAAGATTTTTTATTTTATTTCTGAGTTGCTGATCTACCATATGATCCAGCAATCTCTCTACTCAGTGTTTACCCTAAAGACTTGAAAATTCATACCCAAAAAGATATTTGCACACCGATGTTCATAGCAGCATTATTCACAGTGGCCAGGACATGGAAGTGACTGAAGTGTTCTACGTTAGATGACTGGCTAAAGAAGTTGCGGTACATATATACAATGGAATATTACTCAGCCATAAGAAGAGATGAAATACTGCCATTTGTGACAATATGGATTGACCTCAAGATAATCATGCTAAGCAAAATAAACCAGACAGAAAAAGTTGAAAATCACATGATATCACTTATTCGTGGGTTATAAACCTAAAAATAACAAATGAACAGGACAAACAGAGACTCATGGACATGGACAACGGACTAATGGCTACCAGAGAGTGGGGAGCAGGGAGGTAGATGAAGTAAAGGGGGTCAAATATGTGGTGGCAGAAAGAAATCTAACTCTGGGAGGTGAACACACAGTATAAAAATATATATGCCTTACTGTTAAAGTGTACAGCTGAAACTGTTAAAGTGTACAGCTGAAACTTATTGCATTTCGTTAACCAATGTCACCATAAAAAATTAATTAAAAAAATGAGTTGTCATCACAAAGATGAATGTATGTGATGTGACAGATGTGTTAACTAACTTTACTAATCATTATATACAAATATTTCAAATCATGTTATACACTTTACATGTATACAATATTATATATCAATTATATCTCAATAAAGTGAAAAATAGAAAAAATATATATAGTAAAAACTTTTGAAGATGTAAAGAAAAATTGACAGAATAATAATAATGAGAGTTTAGAATGTATTTCTCAGCCTCAATAGTTGAAATACCTGATTTAAGATAAATGATATTATAGAAATGTAACATATACTAAACATAGGTATGCATACATAGGTCTACATAATATATGATATTAGACATTATCAATAATTCCATAAAATATTAACAACAAACAACTTCATTTCAAGAAAAAAAAGAATAAAATAGTAATAGACATCTTATCGGGAACTATGCAAGTAAGAAAACAATGGAGTGACACCTTTAAAGTACTGAAAAAGAAATTCATCAACCCAGAATTCTATAGTAAGAAAAACATTTTTCAAAAAAGTAATTTTTAAAAAAGTTGAGATAATTAAAGAAGCTCTTCAGGCAGAAGGAAAAATGATGTCAGATGGAATTTGTATCTACACAAAAAAAAAATAAAGAGTTTCAGATGTTGCAAATATGTGAATGTAAAGATATTTCTTCATTTTTAAAATATCTTTAAAAGATAATTGATTGTTTAAATTTTTTAAAAATAACACGTGGAATTTATAATGTGTAGAAATAAAATGTATGACAACAGGATAAAAAATATTTCTGAGTTGCCTTGTCATTTTGGTTGTTTATGGTATTTGATGGATTATTTCGTCACCTAGGCATTTATGGGAATAAACTCTGCTTTTTAAAAAAAAAAATTATTATTATTAAGAATGATGCCTCTTCACCAGGTTGATGAAGTTTTTCTTTTGTTTTCCAGTAGGTGGCAATACAAGCCTCCTGCACCGCTCAGGCCTCCCAGATCTCTGCTGTTGGCCAAAAAAAGTGTTCTTTATTCTCTGGAGTGGTGTGTGACTCTTCTGTGACCAGATCGCCTCCATCCCAGGGCTCCACCTCAGGTGGAGAATGTGATGGGCGATGGGGTTCCAAGCCGCTGAAGAACCTCTGAAGTCCTGGTGCTTCCCCAGCAGCTACATGTAATGTCATGCTGCCTGAAGTGTCCCAGTGCCTTTGCCAGGATCGGCCTCAATGAGTGGAGGCAGGTGGGTGGGTTGGGAGAGGTCCTGGTGTTCCTGTAGCTGTTTTCCTCCCAGTAAAGCAACCACCAGACCTCAGCTGCCTCACCCCTGTATCCCCACCTCTGTCACTGGGACCAGCCACAGTGTGCACACTGTATCTGTCACTCAGAAGCTGTCTCCTCATTCCCGGGGTTGTAGACTCACTGCTCTGTAACTTGACACCCGCTGCTGGAGTTTCCTTTGGGGCCCACAGTTAGGTCTGTGAAGGTGCAGGGAGGTGAGCTCTGGGAGGGTGGGAGGAGGTGGCCGGGCTTTGCGACTCCACTTTCTAGAACACAGCTGCCACACCTCTATATCCGGTCATAGCCTTGATCACTGGGTTCCACCGTAGTATATGCTGATCACTCCAGCAGGCATGCTTGAGGGTTGCAAACTGATTTCCTCCCTCTCCCAAAGTCCTGCAGGGAGCTTGGGGCAGCCTCTGTGGCACCCGACTCTGTGCCTCCTCCTTTCCTCCTCCCTTGCTCACCTAATTTGCCCACCTTCAGGCACTTTGGTGTGCTAATCTCTCAAAAAGTGTTTGTGTGTTAGGCTCAGAGTCTCCTGTTGAATTATGGCTGTTCAATTTCTTATAGTTTCAAGGGGAGAAATCAAAAGCATCCCTCACCCGGCGATGCTTCTGATGTCACTGTCTTGTCTTTTTTTATCATAATCATTCTAATGGGTTTAATGTCATATATCAATGTGGTTTTACTTTAATTTAGTTTATTGGGGTAACATTGCTTAATACAATTATATAATTTTCAGGTGTACATTATAATTTGACATCTGTATATTCTATTGTGTGTTTACCACCCAAATTGGGTTTCCTTCAGTTACCACATATTTGATCTCCTTTACCCACTTCACGATTCCCCTACCTCTCTATATTTGACCCCCTTTAACCGTCTACCTACCCGCTCCTCCCTCACCCTCTACCCTCTGGTAACCACTAGTTTATAGTCAATGTTCATGAGTCTCTGTTTGTTTGTCCTGTTCATTTGTTGCTTTTAGGTTTATATCCCACATATAAGTGATATCATGTGATTTTCAGCTTTGTCTGGCTTATTTCGCTTAGCATGATTATCTCAAGGTCTATCCATGTTGTCGCAAATGGCAGTATTTCATCTCTTCTTATAGCTGATTAATGTTCCATTGTATATATGTACCACAGCTTCTTTATCCAGTCATCTAACGTAGGATACTTCAGTCACTTCCATGTCCTGGCCACCATGAATAATGCTGCTATGAATATTGCTATGCAAATATCTTTATGGATATGAGTTTTCAAGTCTTTAGGGTAAATATCCAGTAGAGGGATAGCTGGATCATATGGTAGACCAATTCTTAGCTTTCTGAGGAATATGCATACTGTTTTCCATAGTGGCTGTACCAATTTGCAGTCCCAACAGCAGTGTATGAGGGTTTCTATTTCTCCGCATCCTCTACAGCATTTGTTATTACTTGTCCTGTTGATTATAGCTATTCTGACAGGTGTGAGATGGTACTTCATTGTGGTTTTGATTTGTGTTTCCCTAATAGCTAGGGATGTTGAGCATCTTCTCGTATATTTGTCGGCCATTTGTATGTCCTCTAGGGAGAAGTGTCTGCTAATGTCCTCTGCCCATTTTTTGATTGGATCATTTGTCCTTTTGTTGTTATTGAGTTGTATGAGTTCTTTGTACATTTTGGATATTAGGCCCCTTTCAGAGATGTTGCTTGCAAATATATTTTCTCATTAACATTGTTGTCTCTTTATCTCGTTGACGGTTTGTTTGTTTGTTTGTTTGTTTTTGTTGAGAAGAAGCTTTAGTTTGATGTAGTCCCATTCATTTATTTTTGCTTTTACTTCCCTTGCCTTTGAGGTCAAATTCATAAAATTCTCTTTAAGTCCAAGGTCCTTCAGTTCAGTTCCTATGTTTTCTTCTATGCATTTTATTGTTTCAGGTCTTATATTCAGATCCTTAATAGATTTTGAGTTAATTTTGATGCGTGGTGATAGACAACAGTCTAGTTTCATTCTTTTGCAGGTGGCTTTCAAGTTTTCCCAGCACCATTTATCGAAGAGGCTTGCCTTTCTCCACTGTATGTTTTTGGGTTTTTTGACGAAAACTATTTGCCCATATAAACATGGGTTTATTTCTGGACTCTCGATTCTATTCCACTGGTCTGTGTGTCTGTTTTACTGCCAATACCATTAAGTTTTGATTACTGTCGCTTCATAGTATAATTTGAAGTTGGGCAGAGTGATGCCTACAGCCTCATTCTTTTTTCTCTGATAGCTTTGGCAATTCGGGATTTTTTGTGCTTCCATACAAATCTAATGATTTTTTGTTCTATTTCTTTAAAAAATGCCAATGGGATTTTGATGGAGATTGCATTAAATCTGTATAATGCTTTAGGTAATATGGTCATTTTAACTATGTTAATTCTTCCAATCCAAGAACATGGAATATTTTGCCATTTCTTTGTATCTTATTTGATTTCTTTTAATAAGGTCTTATAGTTTTCATTATGTAAGTCCTTAACTCATTTTGTTAAATTTATTCCTAGGTATTTTATTCTTTTTGTTGCAATTGCAAAAGGAATTATTTTTTCCACTTCTTTTTCTAACACTTCATTATTAGAGTATAGGAACGCTATGGATTTTTGAACGTTGATTTTGTATCCAGAAACTTTACTGTATATGCTTATTGTTTCTAGTAGTGTTCTTGTGGAGTCTTTAGGGTTTTCTATATAGAGAATCATGTCATCCGCAAATAGTGACAGTTTGACTTCATTTCCTATTCGGATGCCTGTTATATCTTTCTCTTGCCTGATTGCACTTTCTAGGACCATTAAAGTTATATTGAATAACAGTGGTGATAGTGGACAGCCTTGCCTTGTTCCTGATCTTAGAAGGAAGATGTTTAGTTTTTCACCATTAAGTATAATGTTGGCTGAGGGTTTGTCATAGATGGCCTTTATAATGTTAAGGTACTTTCCTTCTATATTGATTTTGTTGAGTATTTTGATCATAAGTGGATGCCGTATCTTGTCGAAAGCTGTTTCTGTATCTATTGATATGATCGTATGATTCTTATTTGTTAATTTGTTTATGTGGTGTATCACATTAATTGATTTGCATATGTTGAGCCATCCCTGTGAACCTAGGATGAAGCTCACTTGATCGTGGTGTATAATCTTTTTAATACATTATTGTATTCAGTTCACTAGTATCTTATTTAGGATTTTTGCA